>NC_134476.1:55403605-55505935 GCF_964194025.1 Convolutriloba macropyga | reverse complement strand
CTGCAAACGCTTCTATTTTACGCAAGCCAAATTCTAGCTTGGATTTGCTCCGCAATTCCAATAAGTAAAATTAGTAACGCACACTAATTTTCGTCTTCGCTCCGCGATTCCGATATACTTTTGAGATAGTGTATTTGCAACACTATTGCAACTCTGTTTGCTAAGCTCAAATATAATATGGCGCAGTCAGCACTAAAGGACAGTGGCAAATCTCCACTCGGAATTCAACCCCTCTGGGAAAAGGCAACCCTCGAGCCCCCACTTCGATGGGAATATTGGAGGACGCAGCTCAAACTTGCAATCCTTGCTCGTGAAGAAATTGAAGTGGATCAACTATTAGCCGATCCCCGAGAAAATGTTATTCTGCCTCCTGAACCAGCTTATGAAGACGCAGTTGAAAACTCGACAGCACAATCGGAGCGAGACCGACGCACCCGTAACGAAAAGGCAAAAAACAGCATGGAAGAATAATTGTCAACGCATTGTAGCGGTAGGCATACTATGCGGAGATAAACCGTGGAATCTCTGCGACCGAAAAGCATCGTCATTGATGTACTTGAGTCTGGTAATAGAAGGGCGGCGAGTATTCAATTCAAAAAATTCGACTTGTAATCTAGATGAAATTTCAACAAGAAATCTTTGGGATGTTTTGAACACAACCTTCAACCGAATTCATAACATCACTTTCGATCGATATCTCTTTCTTACACAAAAACAGCAAAAAGGAGAACCAATTGAGAAATTTTATGGTCATCTCAGAACTTGGAGAATTGTGATTTAGGAGAAAAAGAGGATACTATCAACAAAGACGTTTTTATCGCAAACATGCAGAATGAGGATATCGTGGCTGCAGTTTCTTCGACGGAGTTCACAACTTCTGTGGAAGCAATCAATCTCCCTGTAACGTTCGGAAATACAGCAACAAATGTCTTGGTGGATTCGGGCAGCGTATGCACAAAAATAAACGAATCATTGGCAGCTTCAATTGTTTCCCAAGACTCAAATTCCAAGTGGATACGCGAGGCCAATCCCAAACAATTGAAAACTTTCTCCAACGAGCCTATTCATACGCTAGGCATTCTTCAAACTTCAATTCAAAGCAACAATTGGTACGCGAATCCAATAGAAATTCAAGTCGTGACGGATGGACACCGCCCACTGTTGGGTAGAGATTCGTTTCCTGCTCTCGGACTCTCAATTCAACAGGCAAATAATCAAACGACAATTAGCCAGGTAGAACAAGAAAACTGTCCAATCAAAAATCAGATTGCAAGTGACTTTCCAGACTTAATCTCCAGAATCGGTAAGTCCAAAGTACATATCGTTCGTTCAAAATTTCATAAAAATTACACCCCATTACACCAAAAAGGCCGTCGTGTTCCTATAAATCTGTTGGACAAAGTATCTGACGAATTGAAAAACCTTTCTGAACAAAGACATATTGAAAAAGTACAAGAATGTTCCGAGAAAAATTTTATTTTCCCTATCATAATTACAGTCAAGAAGGACAAATCCGTAAAGTTATCTCTCGATTCGAAAATTTTGAACAAATCAAAACACAAAAATAAATATCAAATGCCAAATATAGATAGCCTTATCGGTTCGATTTCACAGCACATTAATGACTCTAATAAGGGCGAAAACGTTTATTTCTCAACGATTGACTTAAAATACGCATATAGACTTAAAATGCGCATATAGTCCATCGTTTAAGTAAATTTATTCCTAATCTTGCCAAAATATGCCACCCTCTCCGGCCGTTATTAAAGAAAAGCGAAAAATTTATCTGGAATGAAAATCATCAAAAACATTTCGAGCATATCAAAACTGTCATTGCTAATGCTACAGAAAATACTCATTTTAACCCGACACTGAAAACGCGAATCAAATGCGACGCATTTCGCCAAGGTTTAGGCGCTGCGCTTGAGCAATTAGATTGTGAAGTGTGGAAAACGGTAGCTTTGGCATCTCGATTTCTTAATAGCAATGAAGAACGTTATAGTATAAATGAACTGGAATTGCTTGGGATGATTTGGGCTATTGAATATTTTAAATATTATCTTTTTGGGAAGAATTTTACTGTCTTGACAGACAATAGAGCACTTCTCTCAGTCTTAAAATCTCACCGTTCCAAAAAATCTTATAATAGTAGATTAACAAGATTGATCGATCGTCTGTTACCTTTTGATTTTAATATAGAGCATATTCTTGGCACTAGAATGGGTTCAATTGATTATATTTCGCGCCAACCAAATCAAAAAAAAAGCATCACTCAATATGATGAGGAATTTATGGTAGCAACAATTTCCCGCTTTCGCGACGCAATTAAAGCTTTATTTAGTCATTCAAATAAAATTCCTTTCCATAAGCGGCACACAACAAGAATACTGTCCAATCAAAAATCAGATTGCGACTGACTTTCCAAATTTAATCTCCAGAATCGGTAAGTCCAAAGTACATATCGTTCGTTCAAAATTTCATAAAAATTACACCCCATTACACCAAAAAGGCCGTCGTGTTCCTATAAATCTGTTGGACAAAGTATCTGACGAATTGAAAAACCTTTCTGAACAAGGACATATTGAAAAATTACAAGAATGTTCCGATAAAAATTTTATTTCCCCTATCGTAATTACAGTCAAGAAGGACAAATCCGTAAAGTTAGCTCTCGATTTGAAAATTTAGAACAAATCAATACATAAAAATAAATATCAAATGCCAAATATAGATAGCCTTATCGGTTCGATTTCACAGCACATTAATGACTCTAATCAGGGCGAAAACGTTTATTTCTCAAAGATTGACTTAAAATACGCATATAGTCAATTAAACTTGCACCCGGATACCGCACGTCATTGTAATTTCAACATCAATTGTGGCGACGCAACAGGTACGTATCGTTTTAAAACAGTATTTTATGGTCTTACAGATATGCCGGCAGAGTTTCAAATAGCGATGGATTACACATTGGTTGGTTTGTCTAACACATACTGTTTTCTTGACGATATAATTGTAGTTAGCAAAGGTAGTAGAGAATCGCACCTCAAATACGTTTACAATTTTCTGAAAAAACTCGAGGCCGATAATCTCAGAATTAACTTAAGCAAATGTCACTTCGCAAAGCATCAGATAAATTGGCTTGGCTTCACATTTTCACAAAGTGGTGTTAAACCTATAGAGTCTAAAACAGCAGCTCCAAAAACATTGAAACAATTACGGTCATTCTTAGGTAGTGTTCATCATTTAAGTAAATTTATTCCTAATCTTGCCAAAATATGCCACCCTCTTCGGCCGTTATTAAAGAAAAGCGAAAAATTTATCTGGAATGAAAATCCTCAAACACATTTCGAGCATATCAAAACTGTCATTGCTAATGGTACAGAAAATACTCATTTTAACCCGACACTGGAAACGCGAATCAAATGCGACGCATCTCGCCAAGGTTTAGGCGCTGCGCTTGAGCAATTAGATTGTGAAGTGTGGAAAACGGTAGCTTTTGCATCTCGATTTCTTAATAGCAATGAAGAACGTTATAGTACAAATGATCTGGAATTGCTTGGGATGATTTGGGCTATTGAATATTTTAAATATTATCTTTTTGGGAAGAATTTTACTGTCTTGACAGACAATAGAGCACTTCTCTCAGTCTTAAAATCTCACCGTTCCAAAAAATCTTATAATAGTAGATTAACAAGATTGATCGATCGTCTGTTACCCTTTGATTTTAATATAGTGCATATTCTTGGCACTAGAATGGGTTTAGTTGATTATATTTCGCGCCAACCAAATCAAAAAGCAAAAAGCATCACTCAATACCAACTACAAGTGCCGGGCAGATTAACACCCAAGCCTCATCGTCACCCGAAGAATACGACATCGAGCTATCCCGGGAGCAGATTTTTGAGAATAATCTCAATCAGTAATTCACAAAATCATTTCTGGCAGTTTTCACCAGCAAGAAAGCGGTGCTGAAAGAGATTCGAGACTGTGTAACCCAGGACGATGAGGCCCGTTGCAAAGAAGTTAGCCCGTACATCCACTCCTTTTGGAAGGATCTGCACGTCAAATCCGGCTGTCTTTGTGTGGATCAAAGTGTGGCCATCCCGAATTCCATCAAGGAGGCGGTGCTTGAATCAATTCATATGACGCACCCTGGTAGTTGGGGAATGATCTCCCTCTCTCAATACGCATGGTGGCCATACAGGCATAGGGAAATTTTAGCAAAGACTTCCGATTGTGCCCCACGTACAGAGATTGGTAAGAAATTAAAACCTATCATACCAAAATCTAAAAATCCACCTCACACAGCTTGTCAAGAACCTAACGAAGAAATACAAATTGATTTTGGGGGTCCGATAATTAACGATAAAGATAAAGATATTTACTTCTTAACATGTACTGATCGTTATTCCAAGTACCCGACAGTTAGAATATTTGACAACGCTAATAAAGTAAGTGTAGTAAAATTCCTCCGTGATTACGCATATGCTCACGGAATCCCGAGAACAATACGTTTAGACCGAGCAACTTGTCTTGTAGGTAAACAAGTTACGAACTGCAGTAATGAAAATAATATTAACATTCTCGACGCTCCGGTTGGTGATCATAGAGCTATTGGATTGGTAGAGCGAATGATACAAACAATATAAAGACGTTTATATTGCATGAAAGCTGAAAATAAAGATACGTTTTCAACATCTAAAGCGATTAAACAAATAGTTTCCGAATTACGACTAACTAAAGAGAAAACAACAAAGATAACACCGTTTGAAGCTCATTTCGGCCGTCCTGCAAAAACTCCCTTAAGGAATATTAGCACACTTCCATCGAGTCTAAATATAACCTATGAAAAAATTATTAATCACTATTTAGATGCTAAAACAGTTCCTGCGGATGACTTCCTGGATGAAGCTGGGTGGCTCAGTTTTGACAGAAGTGATACGGAAATTGAAAAGAACATGCGTCAGGCATCATTAAACGCGGGTCAGCGCTATCGTGACTCGGACAACAAGGAATCCCGCTTCATAACACACCCGCAACTCACAGACCCCATACCGCGAACGAAACAGTCTCTTAAAGTCAAGCTAGCACGGAAACTCCCGAATAAAAAGAGAGCAAAGGGACAGTTGGCAGGCCTGTATGAAGTCCTCAAACCCGGATCTTTCGTGACGAAGTCGACACCCACAACAACAAATATCAATGAGCCCGGACGATCACCAGTAAAAGTTCGAGACAGTGATCTGGCTAAATTCGGAACAAAAGCCAAAAGATCGAAAAATTTGTGGGTATATGCGCAACGACGTTTCGCGCCATATGAAAAAACGACGGAGTCCAAAATTGCAAAACATAGCAACGATCTCAAAAAGCAAAAGAGGGGCGAAACAAAGATCAGTCACCGTCAACGTGACACTACTTCGGTAGTTTCATCGGTAAACTCAAATATCTTGCGTGCGATGACAGTACGAAAGCCAACAAAGCCACAGCTCAAACGCCGTCGTAACATCATGCCAGATGACTTTAACGAGAATGTGACAGATCTCGAACAACCAGTGATCTCAATTGTACCCGCTCCACCTGCACCCACCTCACAAGCTCCGCAAACATCACTCATAGCTCCTGCACATGAAGACCCTGCACATGAAAATCAAACCGAAGGCCGCGAGCGTAAACGACATCAATTCTATGGTTTCAACGATGCGGATATATCCCCAACAAGTTTTTTGGGCTCTTCAAGCTCAGCGAAACCAAAGAAACGTACAAATAAGAAAGATAAGAAAACTTCTGCGACTGAAATTTCGCTAGTAGCCCTCATTCAAGATGCCGAAGAGTCAAGAATCCCGTCACCGCCCCGACCCGATTTGCAATTGGGACAAGTTTCACTATCTGATCCCGGAACTAGATACTATGAGTATGAGCAAGAACAAGAAATGTCAGTGTGGGATGCTGAGAAAGAAATATAATGAGAAATTAAAACTTTGCAAACTCTGATAAACTACAATTTCATCATTTATTTATGTATTTGCCCGGAATTTCCAATTTGCAATGCGTATACCAATTTTAATTCATTTCATTTGCTGTTTCATTCCAATTTCTAATTAGTTCAAGTATTCGCTCCGCGAATCCACTCAAATATCTATGTGCAATTTAATTTATGCTTCTCAACTTGTTCTTTTACACATTTTCACTTTACAATGTATCTGTTTTGCAAATCCAACTTTATTCGGATTTTCCAATTTAATGTGCTGTAATTGTCACTTCAATTCCTCATTACAATAATTCATTACATATGCTTTGCATATACATAATTTTAACCTTTTATTGTCCTTTAAATTTAGCATTTGCGACGCCTCTCCAGCCTAATTTATGTTGTGTTTCAATCTCTTAATTCTTTGTGTTGTTTTTTTTTAAAAATTGTAAAAAATTTTTAATTTTTCTGTCATGGGGGAAATGTGATACATATGAATACCTAGATATATATATATATATATATATATATATATATATATATATACATATATACATATATATATATATATATATATATATATATATATATATATATATATATATATATATATATATATTTATTTATATCGAAATCTGTATGTGTACTTAATTAGCAATCTATCCTCTATTTTATGTTCATATCATAAATATATAACTAAGGTTTTGACTTTTTATTATTGACGTATAAATATGTTCCCGCTAGTCTACTAAATTATTTCATAGTTTGTTCACAGTATTTTATTATAAGTAATCATAATCTCATTTATCATTCTGAATTCAAGTTGCTCTGCAAACGCTTCTATTTTACGCAAGCCAAATTCTAGCTTGCATTTGCTCCGCAATTCCAATAAGTAAAATTAGTAACGCACACTAATTTTCGTCTTCGCTCCGCGATTCCGATATACTTTTGAGATAGTGTATTTGCAACACTATTACAACTCTGTTTGCTAAGCTCAAATATAACAGGGGCACAAACAAATAATCACAAACAAAGATCAATTTTTCATTATTTTGGATTGAATATCTTTGGATTATTTTTAATGTTGGTATGAAGGTATTAATTCTCACAACTGTAGAAAATTGAAGTGTATTAAAAACCATTGGGATGCCAGGTCAAAGATAAAAATCAAGTCCTATCTTACCATCTAAAATCAGGCGGACACTAGGTTGATATGTGACCGGAAAGTAACATAAACTTTTGACGAAACAAAGATCGAGCCATTAATGTTGGTCACATGTGAGACTTAACCTCTAATATTGGTCGAAGCCCGAGATTTGTTTTAACAAATGTCTAAGTTACTTTCTTGACACCTATTAACCTTGGGTTCACCTTAAATCAGGTATTAAATTAGAATTTGATCTTTAGGTCTATCCTTGAAGCCCAATGGTTTTTAATACTCTTCATTTTTTATACACTTGGGACACTTACACTCATACCAACTATAATGACAAACCAAACTCTCAAGATATTCGATTCAATAAATTGGCAACCACAGACGCCCGCGCCATACTTTTATATAAACGTTTACCATGTAATGGGAGATGCATATCATACTGGGGACACAAAATGAAAATATCCGTGATGGGGTATATTATCTGGCTAAATAAGAGTGATAACTTGTTTATACTGTCCACATTTTTTCTTCTCAATGTTTTGACTCAAGTCAATATGTCCGCTATTACGATTGAAAAAAGTTTGCCTTGCAGTTGATTTTTTATTACTTTTACTAGTAGTTTGAAAAGTTCAAATGCATGTAACTGTGAGGGGTTGATTATTCAATTGTGGAATCGTATTTGCACAAAAGACTTGTGTTTACGTTTCCAGAAAAACCTTTAGAATCATTTAATCCTTTTTATTAATCCTTTTTATTAATCCTTTTCATTTAATCTTTCAATTCTTTTAAAACTCTTTTAATACAGGTTGATTGGTTTTACAAAATACTTTATGAGTAGATCCGAAGATTAAAATTTGTCATTGTACTATTTTTTTGACATAAAGTTTTAAAACTTTTGAGAATTGTGTTCTCACAAAAGAAGCGTAATCAGTAAAAAAGACAACAAAACCTTATTTTTACATAAATGTTTACCATGTAATGGGGGATGCATATCATTCTGGGGACAGAAACTGAAAATATCAGAGATGGGTACATTATGTGGCCAAATAAAAGTGATAATGTTAATAACTTTTTTGTAAAGCCATTACCTTAAAATCTTAGCAAAAGTTTACATAAACAGTACAAATACAATTGTAAAATGCGACAATACAAAGTTGCCATTAAACCTTTCTGGTTTGTTTTCAGGCGCCTCACGGTAGAGTTGTGCAATTTTAGTTGAATTGAAAAAAGACAAAAATTTTGTATATAAAAATATCCTTTCTAGTAGAGGTTAACTGTTGAAAAATCGGTAATTGTAGCAACCGATAAGATTTCGCTGTAATGAACATCAAATAGTCCGTGTAGCTACTCCTGGCTACCAATTATATAAAAATCCAAAAATATATGGCAAATTTTTCTTATTTTCGCTTCTCTTATTGTTCTAACAACTTTATAAAGAAGAGTTGTTATAATTCAGTGCCATTTTAAGCATCACAAGAACTGATCATCTCAGTGAATTAACATCGAATTTTTTGCCGACAACTTCTTTATACAGTCCACGTTTTTTCTTCTTAATGTTTTGACTCAAGTCAACGTCCGCTATTATGATTGAAAACAGTTTGCCTTGCAGCTGATTTTTTATTACTTTTACTAGTAGTTTGAAAAGTTCAAAAACATGTAACTGTGAGGGTTTGATTAATAAATTGTGGAATCATATTTGCACAAATGACTTGTGTTCACGTTTCAAAAAATATTTTATAATTATTTAATCCATTTTATTAATCCTTTTTATTATGTTTTTCATTTATTCTTTTAATTCTTTTAAAATTCTTTAAATACAGGTTGATTGATTTTACAAAATTTTTACTAGTAGATCCACAGATTAAAATTCGCCATTCTGCTATTTATTTGACAAAAAGTTTTAAAATTTTTGAAAATTGTGTTCTCCCAAAAAAGGCGTAATCAGTAAAAAAGACAACAAAACCTTAAAGGCTTTTGTTTGACGTAGTTAATGTGATCTTTGTGTTTCAAGTGGTTGTCTTATACTAACCCTAGCAACTTAAAAGAGCTGGTTTATTCATTCTTTGCATGATCGATTGTTGGTTCGTACTGTTTAGATTGCGACTGTTTCCAAACACCAATTGATTTGATTTTGATGTGTTATTTGTCAATTTAATTTTATGAAAGCAGTTCGTAACAGCGTGTAGTTTAACATTGTGCGTTTTTCCTACATTCTCAGTACTACATTTATTGAGAAGAATAGTATTGTCAGCATAGAGTATAGCCTTGTTTATCTATTTTTGATTTGGAGCTTCAATTAGATAGATGAAGAAATGTAGTGGACCAAATACTGATACTTGTGCAAATCATTTAGTGCTTTTTTGCAGAGTCAACTTTACCTATTTTAATATATTGAATTCGTTCCTTTAGTAAAAAATCAAGCCTTTATAGTACCATTCCACGAAGTCCGTATTGTAGGGTTTATAAACTTTTTTAGCTGGTTCAGAAACGCTGTACCAGAAAATTTGAACGGATCAATAAATAAGAATTCAGTTTAATTTTTTGATTCAAACCATTTTTTTCTATTTTCTGCAGTTTTTGCAGTTTTTCTGTTTTCATTGCAAGTGCTCATACAATTGTTGCTCATGCTTTTGATCGCGACGGATAATTGAAATTTATTGTTTCCATCGAATCCAGCTTTTGTTTAAATTCTCTCCTGATTTTTTAAAAAACATTCAGGCACGAAAATAAAACCCTCTGCAGTCGGACTAATTGCTCGTGAACAAAAAGCGATTAGTTGGCTTTGTTTGTTACAAATTTGACATTATGGGAAAAAGAGCTACAAGCTAAAATACAAAACTGTTCTTCAAACCAGAAAGTTGCGCTTCCTCGAAAATTTGTTAAATTGTTTTCTGAGTACGTACAAAGGCGCTGCCTGGACCTAATGAAAGACTTTCTGATAGTACTACTTTGTTTTGATCCTGTCGACAAAAGCCAAACTTTTCATTAATGTTAAATTTTTGCAGAACAAAAACGGTTAATTGCAAGTTCTCAATGTAAATTACCCGAACCCTCTACTCAAACCCTCTACAATTTTCCATTTCCTAAAAAGAAATAACAACATAACAAAGAGAAAAAACAGTATTTTCCGGGTCGAGGAGTTTGCCCGATTCCACGGTTGAATATTGGGGATGCAGAGGACACAGTTTTCCAACGTTGATCATTTGGTATGAGAGTGGGACCCGGGTCGAGGTGTCACCGCCATTCAACGCAAAATTATGTAAGATAAGCGGTGAATGCGGAAAATTTTGTAAGATAAGCGTGAATGCGGTGAACTTACATAAATCAGGTGGTGAATGCGGTGAAAAAAACCTTAATCGCCTGGTAGCGGTGAAATTACATAATTATACCGCTGAATTTAGCGGTGAAATTACATAAATTCACCGCCTCGAAACAAAATGTCCAAATTGTGTAAGATAAGCGATGAATGCGGTGAAATTACATATATTCAACGCTTAATTTAGTGATGAACTTACATAAATTCACCGCTTGGAAAAAAGTGCTAAAATTTGGCGAGAAGAACAGTGAATGCGGTGAAATTACATAAATTCACCGCTTAACTTAATGGTGAACTTACATAAATTCACCGCTTAGAAAAAAGTGGTAAAATTGTGTGAGAACAGCAGTGAAAGCGGTGAAATTACATGAAATCACCGCTTTCTTTAGTGGTGAAATGACACAAACTCGATCACTGCTTGGAAAAAAGTGTTAAAATTGTGTTAAACAGCCTTGAATGCGTTGAAATTATACAAGTGAAATGAAAAGAAATTTTCGATCTGTCAAAATTCGGATTTTGACAGATCGAAAATTTCTTTTCATTTCACTTTTTCTTCACAACAATTGCACGCCCGTGTTCCAATCGGGAAACATAAAGTGAAATGGGCAATGGTGAAAAAAGTTAAACTTTAACTATAAACTGTTAAAGTGGAAAATGCTTGATTTGCACTTTTAGTCCATTTTTGATTTAACAATCTAGCGGCTGACAGACATAGATTTTCTCTTCAGGTTCACCCTCTAGGCTGAGATAGCTGATTTACAACACCAAAAACGTCCGGATGAACCAAAAAACTGAATGTCTGCAGACAACCCAATTCAATCCTGACGAGTCATCATACCAATAGCCTCACAACCCATCAAAATGTCCACCTTCAATTCAAAAGTTCACTTTTATTTTCACTTTGAGTTTCTGATTTTCCAACGTTATTCCACTGTTTCCACTCTTAAAAATTGAAAAAGTAACTGTGGAAAAATTCTAAGTTATTTCTATTCTTTTCGCCAATTTTTAACGGTGGAAGCCTCGACTTGGGTATTGCACAATTTTACTCTAGATATTTTTCATTGGGGCTATTGGGGTACAAGTGGTGGATTTGGTTGGGGGGGGGGGAACCCGGGTTGAATTTTTCCGCCCAAAAAGACGTAAGAGTGGGGCTGCAATGGGAAGATTTCTTAGGAAAATGCAGCTCAAAACTCTTACGTATTTTTGGGCTGCATTGGGCTTCCAACGGGGGTAAAATGATGTAAGAATGAGGGTGTAAAAGACAAATTAACCCCCCACAGTTACATCTTTTTGGTATGTCAAGGGGGTAAAGCAATGTAAGAGTTTGGGGGTAATTTATCCATTACCCCCGAACTCTTACATCGTTTTACCCCCCTTGACAGACCAAAAAGATTTAAGAGTGGGGGGTTAATTTTTCTTGTACACCCTCACTCTTACATCATTTTACCCCCGTTGGAAGCCCAATGCAGCCCAAAAATACGTAAGAGTTTTGAGCTGCATTTACGTAAAAAATCCTCCCATTGCAGCCCCACTCTTACATCATTTTACCCCTCTTGGCAGCGCCACTCCTGCATCATTTTACCCCTTGGCAGCACAACTCTTACATAACTTTGCCCCTCAATCTTACATTGATTTAGTCCCCATAACTGCAGACTGCCAGTCTTGAACCCACAACCTCTGTACCCTCAGCTGCGTCGCCTTAACCAGACCATCAATGCTTGTCCAACTCTTGACGGTCTATATATATGAATAATACTTGTTAGAATTGCACCCTCTCAATATATTACCCCCTCACTCTTACATCATTTTACCCCCTTAGAACAAATAACACCCTCAATCTTACACCATTTCACCCCTCTTGGCAGTCCAACTCTTACATCAATTTACCCCCTCTGGACAAATTACCCCCTCACTCTTACATCATTTTACCCCATTAGAACAAATTACCCCCTCACTCTTACACCATTTCACCCCCATTGGCAGCCCAACTCTTACATCATTTTACCCCCTCTGAACAAATTACCCCCTCACTCTTACACCATTTTACCCCCCTTGGCAGCCCAACTCTTACATCATTGTACCCCCTCTGAACAAACTACCCCCTCCCTCTTACACCAATTTACCCTCATTGGCAACTCAACTCTTACATCATTTTACCCCCTCTGAACAAATTACCCCCTCACTCTTACACCATTTTACCCCCCTTGGCAGCCCAACTCTTACATCATTTTACCCCCTCTGAACAAATTACCCCCTCACTCTTACACCATTTTACCCCCCTTGGCAGCCCAACTCTTACATCATTGTACCCCCTCTGAACAAACTACCCCCTCCCTCTTACACCAATTTACCCTCATTGGCAACTCAACTCTTACATCATTCTACCCCCTCTGCACAAATACCCCCTCCCTCTTACACCATTTTAACCCCCTTGACAGTCCAACTCTTACATCATTGTACCCCCTCTGAACAAACTACCCCCTCCCTCTTACACCAATTTACCCCCATTGGCAACTAAACTCCTAGCTCATTCTACCCCCTCTGCACAAATTACCCCCTCCCTTTTACACCATTTTACCCCCCTTGACAGCCCAACTCTTACATCATTGTACCCCCTCTGAACAAACTACCCCCTCCCTCTTACACCAATTTACCCCCATTGGCAACTCAACTCTTAGCTCATTCTACCCCCTCTGCACAAATTACCCCCTCCCTCTTACACCATTTTACCCCCCTTGACAGCCCAACTCTTACATAATTGTACCCCCTCTGAACAAACTACCCCCTCCCTTTTGCACCATTTTACCCCCACTCTTACATGGCAATTTTAGTTAGGGGGATAATTCCTGAAAAGTCCTCCCATTGCAGCCCATTGCAGCCCACTCTTACATGGCAATTTTAGTCAGGGAGGGGGGAATTCCTCAAAAGTCCACCCATTGCAGCCCATTGCAGCCCACTTTTACATGGCAATTTTAGTCAGGGGGATAATTCCTCAGAAGTCCTCCCATTGCAGCCCAACTCTTGCATCATTTTACCCCCTTTGAACAAATTACCCCCCACACTCTTACATCAATTTACCCCCCATAGACAAACTGCCCCCACTCTTACAACTCTTACAACAAAATGGGAGGATTTTAGGGAGGACATTCGACCCGGGAAGTGTTGGCCATGGGTACTCAGGCCGTTGCTGGTAGAGATTTTACTGGGTGCTAGCAGGAAATTGGGCAAAGATGAGGCCTTGTTATATAATCAAAATTTATTAACATGATCTCTTCGTTTCGAATAATTCCTTAATTTAAACTCTACCCATTATAAACTAACTCCGCACTCTATATGTTGATGCTCTATAATGTAGAACGGCAGCTATCTTTTGAAAATTAGGATCTGAAACCTCAACGCTGGTGAAAGTTTTGTCAAAAAAAGATGTATGAAATGCGATGAACAGCTGTGAAGAAAAAATATGCATTACCAAAACATATTTATCTCTTCAATATTAAACACAACAAAAGGGTACAATCGAAATTCAAAATAGAAGATAAAGAGAGAAAACAGGCAATTTCTTGCTCTACAATGCTGTTTCCTTTAATTGACGAAAACCGCAGAAAACAGAGTCTATTTTGAATTATAAGTTTTTTGACAAAAACCTTTGGCAAAATTTTGGGATTTGTGAGTTATTAAGGGTGCTAAAACCTTCATGTAATAAATAGCTTTTAAGGGGAAATAGATAAGTTTCGTTACGCTATTTAGTAGGAAGTTGCGTGTGCTCCTTATTCCTATCTGTTGTACATAATTATGAGAGCAATTTCTTGTGACGTGGTGTATTTCTGAATTACTTGAAGTCATTGAGAAACTGTGTTTTATGTTTTTTTCCGATAAGTTTTATGGTATATTTGAAGAAGAGACGAAGTAACATATAAATCGTGGAACACCGAGGTTCCAAAGTGGCTAAAAATAGGAAAAATTGTATCACGTGGATTAAGAAAAGGAATAAGGCGCAGATTTCTTTTCTCTAGCACTACTAATTTATCTAGTTTAGATTTCGTTCTTCCTTAGATTCTGTGATATAATATACATTGGGTCATTGATATTGTAGTGCTAAATCCCCTATTTTTATTTAATTTTAAATTTAGTTCATTTTCATCATTTTAGTGCCAATTTGTTCAATCCTGTTTTGCAGATCAAATCTTCCTCATTCATGCCTGCTAAATTTGTTTACTCAAAGTTGTGATTTAATTGTCTGTTCAGACTGTCTGCTCATTCTGTTTTACCGAAAAAAAATCCAATTTTAGTTATGATAAGTTACGATCAAATTGCTGATCTAAATTCTGTAGTTCCTATTTATTCATTCTCTTGTATTTAAATTCAATTTTCAGTTGACTCTCTTTATTTCGAATTTCGTTCCGCAGATCGCTCAATCCAAAATATCAATTACAAGAATAGTTTCGCTAAGCGAAGTACTAAACTAAAAGTTAACGCTATATTTACGACGCGAATACCACTTAAAAGTGAGACCCAGAAAGTTTAATACATTAGGCACAAATTTAATAGTGGAAACGCTCCGCGAAATCACTAAAAATTTCGCAACAACCAGTATCATAAATCCGCTCCGCCAATCTAAACGACTACAGAAAACGATTTCTGTACAAAATGGCGCAGTCAGCTCGCGAATCCCGCAAGACCCCGCTTTCAATCGAGCCGTTTTGGGAACGGGCTGAATCAGACCCTCCAATACGCTGGGAGAAGAGGCGCATTAAAGCAAAACTGGCAATCCTTGCAAGAGAGAATAAAACGTTGGACACGATACTCCAACCAAAGCCAACACATGTACGACTACAGGTCGAGCCTAAATACAAAACGACCCTCCAGGATGCAACAGAGGAAACAGAACGAGATCGGCAAATCCGGAATAATCAATTGAAGCTTGAATGGGAAATGCCAAAAAATCAAGGAGGCAGGCGTTTTGTGTGGGGAGAGAGCACGGCCTCTATGCGATCAGAAGTGTGTCTCACTCCTCAGTATTGGAACGGAAGGAAGACGTTCTTTAACGCAAAAGTTTCCCCATGATAACATCTACGACCTCTCTACCCTCAAACTTTGGGAGATGATGGAAATAGCTTTCATACGACCCAGAAACAAAACTTTTGATCGCTACGTGTTTTTCCCGAGGAAACAGAAAAAGGGTGAAACTGTAGAACAATTCTACACCATTTTGAATGAGTTAGCGGAAAATTGTGATTGCGAAAGTCGAGAGGAAGTAATAATCAGGGACATCTTCATCACTAATATGTTGGAGGATGACGTTCAACGTGAACTCCTCCATGACACAGCAGACCCAGAAAGAGCCCAAAGTATAGCTGTCAATATGGAGATGGGACATCAAAACCAACAATGAATCTCATCCAACAACAACAACAACGCATCTGGCAGTACACTCAATGCTATAAAATCCTTCAATAGATTTCGCGACGCGAAGGCATGCGGAAATCAAACAGGCAGAAATACAGTCAATCGAGCAGCGATTGGTCAGTGTAGAGGTTGTGGCCAAACTCCAACGCATCGTTAGGTTTGCCCCGCTCTGGGTAAAAAATGCAATGATTGTGGTCTACTCAATCATTTTGCAAAGGTATGTCGGAAAAAGTTAAAAATAAAAGGAAATCTCGTCAAGATAATCGCATTAATAATAAAGAAATTTCGGAAAATACAGAGGAAAACGTAAATTCGAAGAATCAAAAGGTTAATTATATAAAGTGTAATGAAGTTTTTAATTCGGAATACGACTCTTCTGACGATAATTATGTTGCAATGGTGGAAAATACTAATAAACACCAATTGCATTGCAAAACATGACGATAACAAATGAAAATACGGATTGCCATTTGCTCCTCATTTCTGGTAGTGCCTGCACTATCATAAATATGTCACTTGCCAAGGAATTAATGTTTAATTACATGCGAGCACATTGGTCAGAGAAAAAACCACTTGAACTCAAATCTTTTTCTAACGATATAGTAGAAACAATCGGAACATTGAAAACACCACTTCGTTGTAACGATTAGAAAAATAAAAAAAGCAAAAATCACGGTTGCTGCAGTTTTATTTCGCCCCATTCTTGGACGTGATCTCTTTGACAAATTGGAAATAACTATCTCAAAAAAGCTTTGCCCGAACATAAAAGTGAACACCGTTGAAACTCCTTGTGCAATAAAACAATCTCTAGCCAAAAAATTTCCGGAATTTATTTGAAGTATTGGTAAACCAAAACATCATACTGTCAACTCAAATTTCACAGAAATTATCGTGTTATAGACCAAAAAGGAAGAAAATGCCGATCCATCTTCAACCAAAAGTAAAAATCGAGCTGGAAAAATTGTTAAACTAATGAAATATTGAAAAAATAACAAATTGCTCCGACCAGTTTTTCATATCTCCAATCGATATCACAGTCAAAAAAGACCAATCAATCAAAATAGCTTTAAATTCCAAAATTTTGAACAAAGCTATACACAAAAATAAGTACCAGAAGACAAATATTGATTCTCTGATTCAAACAATTTCACAAACACTGTCAAACGCACCGCAAGAAACGGCTCATTTTACGACACTTGATTTGCACTACGCGTATAGCCAATTAAATTTACATAACGATACGGCCCGCCATTGTAACTTTAATAAAGTAAGCGGAGATATGACCGGCACTTACCGCTTCAAAACGGGTATGCCTTCCGGATTTCAAAAAGCAATTGATGGTACGCTCACCGGCCTGACTAATGCATTTTGTTTTCCAGATGAAATACTGATAGTAAGTAGAGGCCGAGTTGAAGATCATCTCGATCTTGTAAGAAAATGCTAAATAAAATTAGATCAAGAAAACCTTCGAATTAACCTAGCAAATTGCCATTTTGCAAAAAATAAAATTGAATGGCTTGGACTCAGTATCACTCAAACAGGTATAACACCAATATCCAATAAAACTGATGCCATCGAAAAATTAGTATCACCCTGAAATCTCAAAACATTGCGACCTTTATGGGATCAGTACATCATCTCTGAAAATTTAGTCCAAATCTATCATAAAAGTGTAACCCACTCAGACCTCTCCTCAAGAAAAACACAAAATTGGTCTGGACAGATGAACATGAACAACATTTCAAGCTGATAAAAACAAAAATTGCCGAAACAACAGAAAATAAGCATTTTAAACCAGATCTAGAAACACGTATAAAGTGCGATGCCTCTCGTAAAGGTTTAGGTTTAGCATTAGAGCAACGAACTCCGAACAGATGGCACACTGTAGCTTTTGCATCACAATTCTTAACTTCAGTAGAAGATCGTTATAGCATTAATGAGCATGAAATTTTAGGTGTTGTCTAACACTTCAAATATTACCTTTATGGTAAGTCATTCACAGTCATAAGTAATTACAGAGCTTTGCTATCTACAATGAAAGAAAACAGAGCTAACAAATCTTGTAAAAGTCGTCTAACACGTTGGGTCGATAGGCTTTTAACTTTTGGCTTCACAATAGATCATCTCTTTGGCTCAAAAACGGGACTTGTTGACTATATTTCGCGAGAACCTCAGCAAAATGCTGTTAATATTTCTACTGATGATGAGCAATTCATAGTTGCTAAATTGGACGCAATTAAACGCAGCGCGAAATGCTTTTCAATAAATGCAGAATAATACACTGATTTTGTCGCGCAAAATCTACTTATAAAACCAGCCTCAAATAATCCGAATTCCAATGACCAATTATGCAGTGAATTTGCACCGCGAAATCGAGAAATTTCCTCGTTTGGCAAAATGGCAATACAATTAGCAAATTAACACCAAATAACTCTAATTCCAATGCCCAAATCGAGAAGGCAAACATTCCCCACTCGCTTTTTGCCTTAAATGACTTCACCAATCAGTCGGATAAAAATCTCAATAATTTCCAACAAATTCCTATTAGCTTCCACAACGTATTGATGATGTCGAACTCTTTTGATGAAATACTCATGCAATTGAAGCATTCTACACCCTCAAAAATACTGTTTGCCGATGAAGCAGGCCCATCCATCGCTCCACCAATACAAGCAACACCATCTACCCCAAACACGGACACAACGACAGTAACTTCACCGTCAACAGATGATTTGTACACGGACACTTTCAACTTTGCCTTTTCAAAAATAATCTCCATTACTTTGATGGCGAGCCTCACATCAAAAGATGCAATCATCAAGGAAATCAGGGACAGTGTGCTAACGGACATTGAAGACAGGTGCCGCCAAATAAGCCCCTACATACATAGCTTTTGGAAGGACCTCCACGTAAAGAACGGCTGCGTATGTATAGAAGATCGCATTGCCATCCCCAACTCAATTAAAGACGCTTACGTGGAAGCGATACATGCCACACACCCAAGGAGTTGGGGAATGACGGACATGGCCACACATGCATGGTGGCCGTACATGCATTGAGAGATCATCACAAAAACGGCAAAAGTAACCCTTGCGTCAAAATTGGTAAAAAATTTAAAGTCTATTATTCCTTCTAGCAAATGGGCACCATTAAAATTGTGCAAATCACCAAATCAAGAAAATCCAATTGATTTTGGTGGAACATTTTATAATGAAAAGATTCAAGAAGTCTATTTTCTCGCATGTATGGATTGATTTTCTAATTTTCCAACAGCGGAGGTGTTCGACTGAGCAAAAGCAGATTATATTTCAAAATTTTGTCAATTTTATGCTACACAGAATACCTCGTACGATTAGATTAGATCAAGCGCGGTGGCAAACGGGTCAAAAAATTAAAGCATTATGTAATCAAAATAATATATAAATAATTGAAGCTCCAATACACGACCACAGAGCAATTGGGCTAGTTGAAAGGCTAATTCAAACAACCAAGAATTGCTTAGCTTGTAATAAAACGGCGGCGCGACATCACTTTAATTTGAAAGCATTGATAAACTCTATTATTTATCAACTCCGTAGCTGTCGCCAAAAGACAATTAATATCTCAGCGTTTGAAGCGCATTTTGGTAGAAAAGCGAATACTCCACTAAGTAATATTTCAACCGAACTTGACCCTAGTACTCTCATATATAAACCAATTTTGAAAAATTATTTAGACATGGAGACAGTTCGCTGGGACGAGTTAATCTCGGATGAGCAATGGGACACTGAAGCAAGAAGTGGCGTCGAACTGGAGATAAGCAGAGATTGACTAAGCAAGGATGCGGTTCGACGGATTAATGCTGATCCTGATAAGGAATCACGAATGATCCCATACCCAGATCTGGGCAGGCGGTACCTAGAACTGAGGCCTCACTAACATTGAAATTGGCGAAGAAAAAAACCAAAAAGTACAAGATCTAAGAAAAGTCTGGACGGTCTTTACGAGGTTCTGGCGCCAGGATCATCGGCGATAAAATCAGACGCATACATTTCCATAATGAAAGAACCAGGAGAAACGTGAAATAACCATAAGAAACTTTGATTTGGCTAAATTTGGAACCAAAGCAGAGAGACAAACTGACTTGCAAGTTTACGCTAACAGAAGACCAAAAAACCATCAGGAAAATCACAGAGGATCCGATAAATGAACATGCTAGAGAGGCAAGACGTAAGTTACAGGGCAACAAAAAGATAAAACTCAAGAAAATCGCTGATGACATGAGCGCAGTCTCTTTTATGCAATCGAATGTATCAAAAGCGTTGCGAGTGCGAATACCGACGAAACCTAAGAAAACCTTGGTACCCGCACCGCCGCAACCACCTACGGAGATTGTGATTGATTCTGCACCGCCAATGGTCCTACCGAAGACATCTATAGTAATCGCGGAGCCACCGACCCGACCGGAGCGAGAGGCAGCCACTAAAGCCACGGAAGCCGTACAATCATCTCACAAACGAGAACGCTCCTCCCCATCCGTAACTGAATCAGATGAATCATTGGCGCCCACACAAACTTGTCATCCAACCATATCATCTACTTCGGCACCTTCACGACAAAAACGAAGGCAGATGATTAAGCAACAACAAATGCAGAATAAATCGATTGTATCAACGATTTAAAAAACAGCCGCCAGTGATCAAAATGTGGAATCAGATTTTACAGTACGCCCCTGTTTGCCGGTACAATCATTCCCAACTCAATACTACGTCTCTCCAGATCATGAAAAACCCGAAACATCAATAACAGTTGGCGAGGTGGAACGCATCTATGAAAGTGACTCTGAATAAACTCCACAAACATTATAGTATTAATTATAGTAACCCAGCGCATATTTCATTAATTTCTTGATAACCTACTTCGATGATAAACTACACAAAAAAAGTACAATCAAAATTCAAAATAGAAGAAGAAGAGGAGAGAAAACAGGCAATTTCTTGCTCTACAATGCTGTGTCCTTTAATTGACAAAAACCGCAGAAAACAGAGTCTATTTTGATTTATAAGTTTTTGACAAAAACCTTTGACAAAGTTTTAAGATTTGTGAGTTATCAAGGGTGCTAAAATTTTCATGTAATAAATAGTTTTTAACGGGAAAATAGATAAGTTTCGTTACGCAATTTAGTAGCAAGTTGCGTGTGCTCCTTGTTTCTATCTGTTGTACATAATTAAGAGAGCAATTTCTTGTGACTTGGTGTATTTCCATATTACTTGAGATGAAGTCATTGAGCAAATGTGTTTTATGTTTCTTTCCGATACATTTTATGGTACATTTGAAGAAGAGAAGAAGTAACATATAACTCGTGGAAAACGGAGATTCCAGAGTGGTTAAATATAGGAAAAGTTGTATCACGTGGATTAAGAAAAGGGATAAGGCGCAGATTTCTTTTCTCTAGCACTACTAAATTATCTAGTTTAAATTTCGTTCTTCCTTAATTTTTTGATATAATATACATTGGGTCATTGATATTGTAATGCTAAATCCCGTATTATTTATTTAATCTTTAATTTAGTTCATTTTCATCATTTTAGTGCCAATTTGTTCAATCCTGTTTTGAAGATCAAATCTTCCTCCTTCATACCTGCTAAAATTGTTTACTCAACGTTGTGATTTAATTGTCTGTTCATACTGTCTGCTCATTCTGTTTTACCGAAAATTTTCAATTTTAGTTATGATAAGTTACATTCTCTTGAATCTAAATTCAATATTCAGTTGACTCTTTTTATTTCGAATTTCGTTCCGCGGATCACTCAATCCAAAAAATCAATTACAAGAATAGTTTCGATGAGCGAAATACTAGTCTAAAAGTTAACGCTGTATTTGCGACGCGAATACCACTTAAAAGTGAGACTCAGAAAGTTTAATCCATTAAGCACAAATTTAATAGTGGAAACGCTCCGCGAAATCACTAATAATTTCGCAGCAACCAGTATCATAAATCCGCCCCGCAAATCTACACGACTACAGAAAACGATTTCTGTACGACAGTTTCGATTTCGTTCTTTCTCCACATCCCAAAATGCCGTATTCAAGCATCGGACGCATATGAGAAGTGTAGTGGCGAATAATATTTTTCCGCGGAAGTCGTAACGCATTTTAAATAGGAATCCACTTTGCTGCAATAGCCTATTGTTAATATTTGCAATGAGATGGTCCAAAGTCAATTTGGCGTCCATTATTGCACCAAGCTATTTAAAAGTATGCTCAACGGCAGTTTGTTTCCAGCTAAAATAATTCAAGATAAGTATTCGTAAGAAAGTCAAAAAGTTCCACTTGCTAAGTTTTAGAGCTAACTTTTTCTGACAATCAACATTAAAAACGAGTAAGCTCCAGTTTAAATGTTTCCACAAACTCTTTATGCACTTGGCAAAGGTGTTAGTGTCACCAGCAAAAAGGGGCAAAGAAGCAGTTGATGCGAACGGCACGTCATTCATATAAACAATAAAATAAAAAGTGCTCAAAGTCGGAAATTTGTGGAACTCCGATAGCGACTTCTAAAGAAGAACGTCATTTAATAAAACTTTCCGGGTTTTTTTTCTATATAACTCTCCACCCACTTGAGTACTCTGCCTTCTACACAAAAATTCTCAGGTTTTATCCATAATATTTTATGTTCGACAAATGCTTTTGTCACGTAAAAAAATCACTAAAGCACTGATCTTATAATCCGCTTTGACGTAAAATCGCAGTTAATTCAACCAGCGCTTCAATTGTTGATAATTTAATTGAAAATCAAAATGATTTTCATACAAAACGTTATGTTATGAAAGGAAAATAGATTTTTTTGGTGCATTAGTTTTTCAAAAAGTTTGGTGATGCTCAAGAGCGATGATATTCGACGATAGTTTTCACAACTGCAGCCAAGTCCAGTTATTGGAGGGGGCTTTATTACAATTTCTTTTAAAATCAATGGATACGTTCTTCATGAGAAGAACGATTGAAGAACATCATCAGATAAGGCCGCAAAATGAGTTCTGATTCTCTGTTCCGCATCAGAAAAATTTTTAATTCTTTTATACAGTCATATGCCTCAATTTTAGTAAATGGTTTAGGAAACATAGCTTTTTCAATTGAGTTATCAAGAAGCTTAAATCAGAGTCGGCAGATATGTTTGAGGATAACTTTTTTCCAATACCAATGAGATTTTTATTGAACCCGTTTGCTATTTGTTTTGCGTCTGGCACTATAAAACCGCACTTATCTACATATTCAATACTTTTCCTCGTTTCACTAGGACCTAATCGATTTTTAATTTTGTCCAACAAACGTCTCGAGACGCCATAACTCTCAGAAAAATTTTTTTAACCAACTTTTTTTATTAGACAAATTTTTTTGCTATATTTTTTTTCCTATCTCTTTGAAAGCATTCCTGGATTCTGTGTTCCTTAACCGTTTCCATCGTTTTGTTCAAAGAATTGCTTCTCTACCCATAAGACTTTTGGAAGCATTGTTGATCCGTCCAGGTTTCTTACTACAGCTCATTTTTAATTTTGAAAGGACAGCAATAATCCACATAGCTGGTTAAAAATTTATCACCATATCTTTCATCTACATTATTGAATTGATTAATGTCCACTTTCTCAAGTCTATGTTTTAACAAAATCAATGAATTGCACATTTTGTCTTTATTTATCTTCAATGACATATCTCAGATGTACCTGTCTCCATCTTTCGTTACATTTTGATTGGAGTTTCTATTACGATAGGATAATGATTGCTCATTTCAAGGGAGTACACATTAAGTATTCGCTTCGCATCCAGTTTACAATAATGTGATCTGAAGTAGTGCTTGTGACTTTTGTAACCATGCAATAAGGAATGCTATAAAGTTGCTTTTTTTCTGAACATCAATGTTAAAATCTCCACAAAAAACTGTGTTTGCGAGTTTTTTTCGGAAACTGATTTTCGTTATCTCGCGGAGGAATATAAACAGAAACGTTATACGTTTGATCGTCACAAAGTTTTTCTACTCCTAAACATTCATCCACGTTGTATTAATTGTTCGCTTTAGAATAATGTTTTCCTTGAAAAAAATTTACGCCACCACCTCGTTTTTCTATATTTGTTGCGGCTATAATCTTGTAACCATTCAGTTGAAAAAGCCCTAGGTAGTCATTATGCGAAAATCAGGTCTCTGTTAGACCGATTACTGATTGTGGTGATTCAACATTATTGACAAAAAATCAAACTTCCTCAAGACTCTATTTAACAGATCGTTCATTGATATTTACGACGGATTTTCTTTCTGTATTGTTTTTGATTTTTTTTACCATTTTCACTGAAAACTTTTATCTTGTCGTGTGGCGGACTCGAGTTATAACCATCAAGCTTTCCCAGAAGTTGTTCCATAGTTGAGTGTTTTGCAAGTAGATCATCATTCGCCCTCTGAGGAATCGCTTGCGACATGCGTGCTCGATTAAGATCAGCTGTTGCTCGAAAATCATCTTGCCTTTTGATACCCACTGTTTTTTTTACCAATTACTTTGTGGATTAGCAGCAGTTGATTCAATTTGCATTATTTGTGTTGATGGAATATGCGAAATGGGTTCGAATGGCTGTATTTCGCTGACTGAGTCAATGCCTTGATATTGATCTCTATCCGAGACAAGGATCAACAACTTACGAACTCTGAATTTCAGTCCTTTGTTTCCTACAGTTTGTGCAATTTCGGCATCTTTCTCAGCTAAACGTTTGTTGACTACACTGCAAGGTGTAGTCATCTTTTCCACACTGCAAGGTTAAGAATAAGGTCACGTTGACACAAATTGATAAAATTTGAAAATATTGTAGCCGTTCTGTCAATTCTGTTCAAGGGATAAACGAGAGAGATGTCTTCTGGACTCAGAGATATTTTGGCGAATGAGTTGCTCAGGTAGATATCTAACCGGACCCAGTTTTCGTCTTCTGGAACATCAATGTTGGTAAAGATAAAATAAGACCTCTTTGAATAACGTTCAGTCTTTGGAAATGTTTTTCATGTTCATTAAACTCGCTTACACACTCTTTTTGTTGGAATTCATTTGCCAACTGATTTTGTAAGGGAACAAGATCTTTAAGTAGGTCGTGTAACTGGGAACCATTTGTATAAACAACTTGTTCAAACAATTGTTAAACGTTAGCAATGTCAGCCCGGTTCGAGACAAAAATGGGAAAAACATGTAAGATAAGCGGTGAAAAGTGTTTTTTTTCACCGCAAGCAAATTTTGTACAATTATGTTTTTTCACCGCCAGAGTAAGCAGTGAACTTACAAAAATTAACCACATTTCACCTCTAACTACAATTTTAACGCCTTACGCGGATTCGAACCTCGGACTCCTGCGTGTCAGAATCGAGTATTTAAATGCGCATAGAAATTGTTCAAATTTACGTACAACGCTCGGAAAAGTGCAAATAGCATAATTTCAAGTAAATCTAATCATAAGATCTATCAAATAAGACATGATTCGGCTCAGTAATTTTTGGGTTTTTAGATGCATTGGTACAAAATGGTGACTGGCATTGAACTGATTCTATATCAGACAAAATACCGGCCATAATAGCATCAAAAACTGCAGTCTAAAAACCCCTTTTGTTGATATGTTCGCCGCAATCTTAATACGTTGCTATCACGAATACAAACTCGTTGCTTTGTCGATGTTACACGTTGCTTTATATTATATAACTGAATTCAGCATCCGAAGGAGTGTTTGTTACACCTTTATTATGGTGCCGCGTATTGAAAGTATAATGTTAATTTTTTAAAGTATGAAAAGATATACGTACTTCAATCCACGTGCTGATTTACATCTTTGTTATTTATGAAATGAGTGAATGCAACAAGGAGCTAACACGTGCTATTTATATCAGATTTGTCCCCAACTTTTCATATTGTTATGTTTGATATGTTGACCCTTGATCTTTTGGAGAATCAAATTATCAGAGCAAATAGCTAGTTAAGATCGGATGTCATAAGAAGTCAAGGAAGTTATAAATTAAGTGTGATCACCATGAATGTAAAAGTACGGTAATTTGGGGTAATAAATTGAAACTGAATTTTGTGTTAATCGCCACAGTTATCAACCACTATTTCTAATTTAACTATTCGATTACAAGATTTGTCTCTGCGTTCCCATTAGCCGACAGGTTATGGGCCCAGAGCTTTTCTAAGTTAAGTAATCAACCCCCCCCCCCCTCGTAAATAGAAAAACTTTGTTGCTGCGCCTCTTTGCTATGGTCACTGAAATCACTGGGGGAGGAAGACAGAGAAGACAAGGAGAGACAACCCTTGTAGTCAAGAAGTGGCCAAGTGAGACCAGAAGGAGCAAGAGTAAGAAGCTTCTGTAGCTGGTTGGGGGTCTTCAATTGTGGAGTTGGAAGCTTGTGTAACTGGTTGGGGGACTTCATTTGTGAAGTGAGCAACTTGTGTAGCTGGTTGGGGCACTACATCTGTGGAATCAAGAGCTTGTGTACATGGTTGCGGGACTTCAATCGTGGAGTGCTAAGTGTGTGTAGCTAAGCAGTGGATTCTTCTCGTGAAGTCAAGAGTGAGTGGAGCTGTTGTGGTTGATCAGTAAGGAGCGCAGAGGTTCAATTGTATAACATAGCTGTCTGGGAACCAGGATTGCTTAGTATAGCTGAGAACAGCTCAGCTTAAACAACTGTTTCATCTTCAATTGTGTGTGCTGTGCTTCTGTAAGATACAAGTTTGGTCGAAAGAGACATAAGTGGGTCATAAAACATTTCTTAAATAGGACTAGGATTAGGGCTCGAGTACATTATCCTCGGAGGGTGTTGGTATCCTCATCGTGCTTAATCGCGGCAGTAGGTCCCTGGCTCAAGGTCAATGTCCTGCTTTCGATTTTGTCAAGGATATTACAGAACTCGAACAGAACACCAACTTCTAGATTAGTTTAGTCGACCAAACTCTTTTTACTTAGTGTTTTTTTGTTTCTCTAACAAGTGCTACCATAATACAACAAGTACTAACCTGTTGCTATAAAGCATTTTTTTGACACACAAGCATAACGACTCACCGCTTCGTCGTCCTATAACAAAGCCACCAACAGGCAACAGATTCAAAAACACTGTAGAAAGGAAAGGAATTTTGATCTAAGTCCGAACAAGATCTTTTCACAGCCCGAACCTTTTTACAAAAGAATATTTACCTAGAGCAGTACTAGCTTAGAAAAACAAAGGACAGATTTGTTTGGGCAGCATAAGTCTTTGGTTCGGTAGGGAACAATGAAAGTTAACGAGTTAGTTTAAGACGAACGGAAATTAAACGAGAATAAGGAAGGCCTTACAATGAGCTCAAAATCAGAAAGATTGGTATTCAGAGGGCGTGAAGATGATTTCTTGTATTTTGCTGAACAGTTTGAGGCTCGTATGCACTTTCTAAAACTTGGTGAAGTTCTTAGTGGGGAAGCCACCTATCTAGATTATATGCAAACTGTTAGAAATAATTCTTTGAGCAACGCTGGCAAGCTATAGAAAAGGGGCGGGAAGAATTAGAAGAGAAAAAGAAGACTTTTTGCTGCGAGTTAGATCAGGCTTCAGACAAAACACATTTTTCTGAGACCGCATCAGGCTTTTTCTGAGACCACATAAGGTTGATGGCACTAGAGCTTGGGATGTATTGTGTAAACGCTTCATAAGTTTCGAGAGGCCTCAGCTACAAAAATTGATAGCACATTCAACGAGCCTTAGGAAGACTTCAAGTGAGAGTATAGTAGATTATCTCACCAGAGCAGATAATATGCAATACAATTTAACACTAGTGAAAGAAGGAATCAGTGAAAAAATGTTTGTCTCAATAATTTAAAAGGGCTTCCGAAGGATTATGAAAATTTCGCAACACTCGTGAAGTAAGGCAAAGAGGAGAAAGCTCTAAAGGAAATTAAATGAGACCTGATAAACTTCGATAAAGAAAACGAAAAAACAAAAACAGAGAGCGTTTTTTTTAATAAGGAATGGAAATGTTTCAATTGCCAGAAAATGGGACATATCAAAAAAGAATGTAGGCTTAAGAAAACGACTCATGAACAAACCAAAGCTTCGCCAATAAAATGTTATAAGTGTGGTGAGCACGGACATATTGCTAAATTTTGTAGAAAGCAGCAGAAACCTGAGAAAAAGTTTGTAAGTCAAAACAGGAGAACCAATCAGAGAGCCTCGCAATATTTAGTTGAGGAGCAGAATTTAGAAGAAGAAGAAGAAGAAGAAGAAGAAGAAGAAGAAGAAGAGATCTTTTCCTTCTTTCAAACGTCAGAAAACAACCTTGCAAATGAGCTAGTTTTGAACTCAGGTTCTACCAGTCATATGATCAAAGACGAGAAAATTTAATCATAGATATAGACAAGGAATATTCGGGTACCACCACTAATGCAAACAGCAGTAAAAGTTTAATTAGTGGGAAAGGAACAGTTGAAATTAAGGTTTTGGATTCCAATGGTTCAGAGCAAAAAATAGGATTAAGTAATGCGTTGCTTGTTCCGAACAACACAAGGAATCTAGTGTCAGTGTCAAAACTTAGAGCAACAGGCTATGAGGTTTTATTTGGTAGAACTTTGGAATTACGAACTAAGAACGGAAATTATATAGACAAAAGGGTGTTAGACTTGAATTCTCGGCACCGTACACACCACAAGATAACGGAAAGGTTGAGAGGAATTGTGGACAATCACCCCAACGGCTAGATGCCTTTTAGAGCAGTTAGGTTTAGAAAAAGAGTATTGGCCATATGCACTTAATATGGCAAGTGAGGTTAAAAACTTTTATTACCATTCAGGTTTTCAAAAGACACCTTTTGAGGCAATGTACAAGAAGAAACCTATTTTAGAGTCTATCAAAGTGTTTGGTTGTTCAGCTTTTGTTCATGTTGAAAAAAGTTTTTGATGCAAGATTGATAGAACTTCTCAAAAAGGAATTTTTTAGGGGTCTTCAGACAATAGTAAGACTTATCTGATAGGTATTCGAAATGACAAAGGGGTTTTAAGGTTAGAAAATCTCGGAATGTAAACTTCAACGAAAACGAAATGTTTATTGAAGTTAAAGAAATGAAGGAGGAGATAGTCAACAAGCCTCAGTCAGATAGTGATAGAGATGTAAACCCGGTAAACTTTCTTGGTGAAGTTGTGAACAACGAATTATTACCTAAGTCTATTGATGAAGCAATTAGGGATAAAAACTGGTACGAAGCAATGAAATTGGAATACAACTCATTAGTGGAAAATAAAGTTTGGGAGCTGGTAGAGAACAAAGGAAATATACTCATTGGTAGCCGCTGGCACTTTGCTCTTAAGCTTGGTCCTAGCGGGGAGATAACAAGGTATTAGGCAAGATTCGTAGCAAAAAGATTTAGCCACGCTCCAGGTCGGGATTACAACAAAACATACTCACCAACAACACGCCTCTCAAAAATTCGTGTACTGATAAGCTACGCACTATATAAAAACACCGAGTTGAAACAAATGGATCAAATGGATATCAAAACAGCATACTTAAACGCTGCCATCGAAGAAGAAATCTTCATGCAACAGCCCGAAGGGTTCGAGAAATTTGACAAGCAAGGAAATCCATTAATTTGTAAGCTGAGGAAAAATTTATATGGATTGAAACAGTCCGGTAGAAATTGCGTCTTAACAATCAAAATTTTTCTCAGCAAATTGGTTTTCACAGCGGCTATTCAAGATGAGTGTCTTTTGATAAAGAAAGCTGAAAATACTATTGAGGGACTGTTGTGTCTTTGGGTAGATGAAATATTGATATTAGGATTGCAGAAAAATTTTTGTGAAAACTTTAAAAATAAAGTTAGTGAGCGATTTCAAATTAGCAGTTATGGAGATCTTAGTTGGTTCTTAAATATAAAAATTGAGCGAACAGAAAACGAAATAAAGCTAAGTCAAGAAGCTTATGTAGAAAAATTGCTAGAGAACTTTAACATGAGCAAATAGAAAACACTGAAAACACCATTAGATGTTAGCCTGAAACTGTCAAAATTAGATTCACCAGAAATAGGCAAAAATGAGCATAGAAATGCAATCATGTGACCACAGGTGTATAGTGGGATGCCTGAATTATCTGGCATTAACGAGTAGACCAGATATTGCACACGCAGCTAGTTTATTAAGTTCTTTTGTTCAAAATCCTGGAAAGCGACATTGGAACGCTGCAAAAGGGTGTTTACGTTACCTAAAAAGGACAGAATCAAAGAAGATGGTTTTCAGAAAAAGTGAGATACTGGAGTTAACAGGAATTTCAGACTCAGATTGGGCAGGCAACATAGAATATAGAAAAAGTAAAAGTGGCTTTTGATTTAAACTTAATAACAGTTCAGGTGCAATCAGTTGGGCTAGCAAGTTACAAAAGTGTGTATCTACTTCAACAGTTGAAGCTGAGCTTAACGCCGTAGTCGAGGCAAGTAAAGAAGCAGTACATTTAGTAAACCTATTACGAGAATTAGATTTGGAAATCCAGCAGCCAGTAAACGTTTTTGTAGACACTCAAGCTTGTATTGTTCTTAGTAAAAATTCGATGAAACACGGAAAGACAAAGCACTTTGCATTAAAAGTGCACTTCGTTCGGAATTTAGTCGAAAGTCGACTATTAGAGCTAAACTACTTACCTACCAATCGCATGCCGGCAGACACACTCACAGAAGCATTGGGGAGGACCAATGTATCACTTTTTTGTGATGTCCTTCTCGGAACAAACACTTAACATGATAGGAGGAGTATTGAAATTAAATTGTTAATTGTTTAAAGTATGAAAAGATTTACGTACATCAATCCACGTGCCGATTTACATATTTGTTATTTCTGAAATGAGTGAGTACAGCAAGGAGCTAACACGTGCTATTTATATCAGATTTGTCCCCAAATTTTCATATTGTTGTGTGTGATATGTTGACGCTTGATCTTTTGGAGAAGTAAATTATCAGAGCAATTAGCTAGTTGAGATCGGATGTCGTAAGAAGTCAAGGAAGTTAAAAATTAAATGTGATCACCATGAATGTAAAAGTGCGGTAATTGGGGGGAATAAACTGGGACTGAATTTTGTGTTAATCGCCACAGTTGTCAACCACTATTTCTAATTTAACTATTCGATTACAAGATTTGTCTCTGCGTTCCCATTAGCCGACACCGCGAAGGTTTATCAGGGCACGCTAAAGAGTATTCGTCCCTTTATGGTAGACTTCTCATTGTTTCCACAAAATTTCCTTGTGTTCAAGGCAGCCTTCACCTGATGCGGAGCGAACGCTTGCTTTATTATAAGTCAATCCCAATTCAATTACGACACTTCTCGTAAAGTTGTATATTTTCTAGAAATGCTATTTATTTCTGAGAATTGTCACAATTGACCAGAAAATTTGCCGTCAGATCAAACGTAGACACGCATGAACATATCAGAGTGTTGTCATACGAAACGAGAGGGCTTGTCGACGGATCAGAGTTTTTCTAAAGGTGGACCAGATATCGTCGTCAGCCCAACCAAAGCTGTGCAGCATATCCTCAGAGATTCTCGCGGTCAACAAACTGACACAGGGAAAAGGACACTACATCAGTCGATCGATCAGAGGCAAATTTAAATTGTAAGCCAGAACCACAACTTTAATTTTCTTTGCAGTCTAGTATTTAAAGATTAAGTTAGACGGCAAGTAACCTAATCGCCTGATCTTCTGATATTGAATATTGTAGTCAAATGAAAACTTTCTGGATAACTGGTCACCAATAACCCCCACAGTTGAATTTTTTGAGTTTGAAAAACGTCAAGGTTCGGAATTTGATCAAAAGTTTTGATATTCACAAATCTTTTTCCGCCAGATTGAAAAAAAGCAAGTAGTACTATCTTGACAAGTCTCAGCGAAATGGAATATTTTTTGGAGAAGGGAGCTTAGAAACTTTTTTTAGAGAAAAAACAACGATTTTGAAATTTTTTGGTTGAAAGTTGGGAAATTCAGACAAACTGGTCCATTATGGTTACATAGCAAAAAAATAACTGCAGAAATGAGAAAAAACGTGAGAACGTAATGCTAAATTGTTTAAACAATTTTGGTCAAATTCGAGGAAAGTCAAAAAATTTTGAAAATCAATACCGAATATTGATAAACCGTACTTTCAAGCTTAAAACCGTCCAGTTTACTGGATTACCGTTCCGTAATCAAGAATTTGCAAAAAAATTGACCAAAATTTGAAAAAATTGGACAAAAGCGTGCAATTTCGACAAATTCGTCAAAAATATTATCTTCAATCGAAGGTCCGTTTTTTGAGGGAAACTCAATACAGAGAAAGGTTTTTAAAGCTTCTTGCATTCAAAAACCTTCTTGCATTCAGAAAAAACTCACAACCTCTGGCTCAAAAAAAATGTCATCTTATTTTTTCCTATCTCGTTTTTGTACCGAACCGTCCGGTACAAAAACGATCCGTTCTTTTTCGTTCCTTAACTTCGCCATTCACAATTTCCGTTTATTTTTCATCAACGTCATACTCCCAAATTTTCGTTTTTTTCTCGTATCCGCTCATTCCGTTTTTTTTTCTTGCATTCAGAGTTGCTTCTCTCCGTGTAATTTGTTCCTTCGATGTAGCATGTTTTCATATGTCATGAAGTAAGTGTGTTTTGTTGCATTATGTTGTTTATGCTAGCACGCTTGTCTGTTGTTTCTGTCTTGTAGCTTTCTAGGGCGTGACTTAGTGATTCAAGAGTTACGGCTGGACTGTCTCTGGACTTTTTAAACCTTAATTTTTTAGTAGCTCCCCTGTTGTATTATATTGATTTGTGCTGCTGTATGTTGGCGTGTAATTGTGTGATTGTTAGTTGGTTTGGTCGTTTCACTTTTCCAGTTTCCACAAAAATGGTCCATAATATTTAACTTTTGTTGTAGTTTATTTAATATTGTTAGTATGCTGATCGGTTGTTTAGGTTTAAATATTGTTAGGGTGTGACTTAAGTTTATTCTAGAGTTACGGCTAGCAAATTTCTTGCACTTTTCATCCTTTTTAGTATACTACTGTTTTGCCTTAAATTATTTTGTTATTTGTATTTATAAAGCCCCATAATGACTTGTGCTAGTTTGTTTCTTGCAGTAGCATCTCTCCTCCTTCCTAGGGTGTGGTGTGACTTGAGTTTGTTCTGGAGTTACGGCTAGTTTGTTTGGTTGAGTTTCTTGCTGTGGTCTGCTAGCATAGTACTTCCTGACCTCCCCGCTCGCTGCTTAGTCGTCTCCCGCCAGTTCCTTCCCGTCTTTCCGTTTCGTTGCGCGCTACTCGCTCAACGCTTCCGTTGTATCCGTCCGTTTATCCGTCGCGTCGTGAGCCCGCCGCCCGACATTTACGTTCCGTCTGTCTGGTTTCCCGTTACTTCGAGCGTCGCCCGTTCAGCGTTTCCATCCCGTCCGTTGCGTAGCCCGTTTCCTACCCGAGTTTTCGCCAATTCCGCTCCGTTTCCTATTTCGTTGCGCTCCTTTCGCCCGTCCTTCCCGCCCCGTACATCTCGTTTCCCGTTTCTTCGTCTCTCGTCGTGCTTCTTTGCCTGTCTTCCAGTTTAGTCTCACGTTGCTTAGAAGCACGTTAGACGCCTTCTCCCCTTTATTACTCACTTTCACCGAGTAGTTTGTTACTCGGTAACTTCTTTCTTTCTCTTCAACGTCTTGATTATCAAGTCGTTGTCATTTGGGTTTGGTAAAACCCTCATTCCACGTGTTTGGTTGAAAGTTACTCTACATTGACACATTAGCCATTTCAATATCATGACCGAACAGCGAGAGAAATTGAAAAAACTCTTTAATTCAAGATCTATTCTAGAATCTGATTTACATAACATCCATAAGGACATCAAAGATGCCATAGATCGTCATGACAGGAGGGTTGAAAATGAACGCTTGGTTTCTAATTTGAAGGATGTTTTCTGTAAACTGGTGCAGAAGACTGAAGAACTGTTTGACTTGGCCAGTAAAGCGGAGAACCCAGATTCAATTTATCCTGTCCTTGAGCAACGGTTGGATGATGTAACTAAGAAGAATGATAATTTCTTGCTCGCGGCCAGAGGTTATATTGACTCAGTTGCTGACCGAGTCACCGTATGTGAGGGCGTTAACCCTCAAAGGCAGTCTAGGAGAAGTTCACGCCGAACAACATCATCAATGTCTAGCCAGCGTAAATGTGATTTTCTCATAGCAAAACTAAAACGCAAAGAGGCCGAGAAACAAGAACAAGCTGCCATGCGCCTCGCTGAACAAAAACACGAAATTGCAATGAGAAAAAAGGAGTTTGAAATACAAATGGAGCAGATGTCACTTCAACAATTGGAGGAAGACCACCGCCAGCGTGTTGCCGCCGCTAAATTAGATGAGGCTGAATTAATGGATAATTATTCATTGTTTAGTCACCACTCAAGTGAACTGAATTTGCTTAAAGATAGGGGATCAGATAGAAGTCAGAGACTTGTTCAGGTTTGGTATATTCTTTTCCAGCAGGTAAGTCATTGACTGCTGCAAGTGAGTTAAACCTTTCTCGTCCTGGTTCAGCAACCGCTGACCCTCTTCTTCAGGATACTACCCCTAGTAACCCTCCAGAAAACACAAGTAGTGTTGCCGATAACATAAATCATCTTGAAATGCTTTCTCAGTACACACGGCCAGAAGTTGCAATTTCTGTTGCCCAGCAAGAAGCGTTGTATCGAGAATATCTCCAGGCCCAACTTTAGCAATCACTCAGCGATCAAAGGGGCGAACAGGCACATAGTCCCTCAGGCAGTGTTAAGGTGAACGCAGTGAAACAAGTGCCGGCCAACGTACTCCCACCACTACAGCCACCTATGCAAACTCCCCGGAGTTATGTTGCCAACGAACTCTATTTTTGTAACTCAATTTTCAACAAACCCACAAGTAAATCCGTTCTTGGGTCCAAAAAGCTCCAGTGTGCCTGGTCAATTACATCTGGCCATCCTTCATGTTCCACAACAACAGAATCCATCTCAAACAAACATTCCACGCCAAACAAACACAAGTCCCTATTGCCCATTCCCCGCAAAAAGTCCCTCCACATCTAAACTCACTCATGAACCCGCCACTCGTAATCCCGCCTCAACAATTATTTAATCCTCAGCCTCCCGTGATTCCGTCGCCCATTCCAGCGAGCACAGCAACATACTTACCCGTCCCCAACATTCCACAATAAAACATCGTCCATTCACCTCAATCCCGCCAGGTACCCTATCCTACCGCACCGACACGTCCCCTTAAGTCTAACCCTGATTTAAATTTGTGGCGTTTTCCTCAGAATACTCCCCCAAACGTAAACCAAGCAAAAAACTGCAACCGTCTTCAACAACGTTCAACCGAACCTACCCCCAAGCACAGCTAACCCCGCCATCAGCCATCCCATCTTTCAATTGAATGCACAGCAAAATCCTAATAGCAACCACGCAGCAAACTGTAGCATCCCTGTTAACCCCTTTAGTACAACCACTAACATCGCGCCACTTTTTGTCACGCCGGTTATACATCCAACATACGGACATACTGCTCCGATACCACTATGCTGGGGTGGCCCACCGCATCCCACGCCTCCAGCGCCAGCATCTGAAAATGCAAGCTTGATTAAGACATTCACTGATCCTTAACTAGCTAGAGGAATCACCCGCTAACCGAATGGAAGTTGTCCCAATACAACGGGGATCCTCTACAGTGGCACGAATGCTATGGTCAATTTAAAAGCGCAATTGACTATCAGTCCCTAACTGATGACGTGAAATTGACATATCTTAAGACCCTCGTAACTGGTAACGCTAAAACAGCTATAGCTGAGTTGGCTTACTGCGGCGCAATGTACAAATACGCAGTGAGGACCTTCGAACGTTAATTTGGCTAACCACAGGCGGTCGTAAGTGCCCATCTGGACAAACTCAGCAGCTTTCCACCATTGAAGATGCACAATAGCGACAACATCATTAACTATTCACGGTGCATTTCAAATCTTGTCGGGGTATTTAAATCGCTCTCATACGATTCAGATTTAAAGGGTGCTGCGCCTCCCAACACCGCCGTATAGAAGCTTCAACCCAATATGAAGGAATCGTGAACACTTTGCACGGTCAAAAAGCATTGGGTGAAAATACTGTTCTGGATTTCAACGACTGGTTAAAAGAGAAGGCCGAAGCGCACAATTTAATGAAAAATACGCCATTTAAAGCAAGGACTGAGGATACCAACAACTCACTAACAAGACCAAAGTTTGATTCGAAGGCATTTGCTGCAAATACGCAACACAAGAGTAATGTTAAGCAGCCAGAGAATTCTCCGTCACCACCAATCTCTAGTTGCATTGTATGCAAAGGCAGCCACCAGCTGTGGGAATGCCGTATCTTTAAGGAAAAGACTCCCACGCAGAGAGCCAAGGTCGTGGCTGAGGCAAAATTCTGTTTCTCTTGTTTGTGTGATAAACATATGTTCAGGCAGTGCAAACGTTCACGTAAATGTAGAAAAGATGGATACAGCATCTCCCATACCGCCTTACTTAAGGGAGCTGAAAGGGTTTTTCCAGCTAAGCCCTCAACAAACAACATCAATACTTCGAAGTCGAACGCAGGTACTAGCAGGCCATCTACCGGTCAACAGTAACCAAGCTAAACAACACTTTTTGTCTTCCGTGTCGGATGTCAAAGGCCTCCTTCAGGTCACGGAACTGAAACTTACTAACTCTTGTGGTACTAGTACTACGGCGTTGGTTCCATGCGATGCCGCTTGCTGTAACTCTTGGGGGTCATATAGTCTCGCAGATAGGCTCGGTTTGCAGGGTACTGCATTAAAACTGACCGTCAAGTATATAAACACGGAAGAACTAATCGGCACAAAGGTGGTTCAATTGACTGTGACACTTAATAAAGATCAAGACTTCGAAGCATTCACTGTGCGTCCCTATGTGAGGGAAACATTAAGCGTAGCTTCCGACATCATTGACGTTAAGTCAATGCAAGATCCTTACCCACATCTGGCCGTCCTAAATCCAGTAAAGTATAGCTATGGGAATATTAGTATGATACTTGGACAGGATGGCTAACATGCCATCCGCCCGTTAGAGTACTTTGCAGCCGACGAAAAGTGCTTACCGTTTGCTGTTCGTTTGCCCATAGGTTGGGTTTTAAGCGGCCCACTTCGGTCAAATTCAAGTTTAGTCTCACCATGTTTCAAAGCCAATGTCGAACAGGATTATGAACTGGCTTGTCAAGTTAAGTCCAGGTATGATATGAAATCGTACGGCACGTACAAGCAGGTTGACCCACGACCCGCAGCGGATGCTCGCGCGCATAAAATACTTAAAACAACAACTTTTCATAATGGCCAAAGATACGATGTCGGTATATTTTGGGCTGATGACAACATCCAGCTCCTGAATTAAACTACTTTTCGTCACTCGTACAGCTCAAGTCCCTCGACAAGCGGCTCTCGAGAGACACAACATTGAATGACAATTATGCTAGTAACATCCGTGAAGACATGGAGAAGGTTACTTAATTACAGTCCATGATGCTCACAAGGTCCAGCAGTGGTCGGATAAAGCGTGATACTTACCCCATCATCCTGTAATCAACCCGAAAAAACCGGGTAAAGTGCGTAGGGTATTAAATGGTGCAGGAAAGTTCCATGGTACTTCTTTGAATAAATCTTTGCTCACTGGCCTTGACCTGCTCCAAAACCAAATCCATATACTACTGAGGTTCCGTCAACATCAAATCATTGTGTCTGCAGATATCGAGGGTATGTTCCTCCAAGTGGGTGTCCCTGATTGTGACCAGCCATCATTGCGTTTTTTGTTGCGGGAGGACCCCACAACAATTGTTGTAGTGTATCAATACACGCGCCATATATTTGGGGCTAAACACTCGCCCACATGCGCTAACTATGCATTGCAACGCACGGCCCGAGACAATGTCAGTCAGTACCAACCAAACCCGTCCTGGAAAAACTTCTACATGGACGATTACTTGGATTCGGTGGAGTCACCTGAGAAGGCTCTCAAAAGGTCGAAGGAATTAGTGTATCTTCTCCAACTCGGTGGGTTCAAGATTACTAAGTTTGTAAGCAATGTACCAAATCTGGCTGATTGAATTGATGGGTCACCTCGGTCGACCGAACCAAAATTATTAGCCTCATCTAAGGAGGAATCTTCGCACGTGCTTGGGTTGAAATGAGATCACAACAATGATACTCTAGTTGTGAGTCGGGGTACCTCCAGTACAGTAACTAAGTCTTTAACACAACGCTTGGTATTGAGCATCGTGTGTATAAGGTAATCGATCCCATCTGCCTAGTGGCACCATTTACTGTTGGTGCCCGATTGTTACTAAAAGACATCTGGCGTGTCAGCGGGCAGCACTGGGATTAAGAATTATCAAAAGACTCTGTTGAAAGGTTCCTCGAATGGAGTGTAGAACTACCCAAGCTTGCCGAAATCACTCTACCAAGGAGCTATTTTTCCGGAAAATTTGAACACCTGGAACTACACTAGTTTGGCGATAGTTCACACGAAGTTTTCAGTGCCGTTGCATTTCTCCGAGCCCGAGTAACTATTTCGAGTGTGCCCCAAACAGAGCTTGCGTTTGTCCTGGGTAAAGCTTGCCTAACACCTATGAAGGTGATGATAATTGCAAAGCTAGAGCTGCAAGCTGCTTTACTGGCCGCTCGGTTGAAACAAGACATCTTTCGAGCCCTTACTGTGCATGTTAAAAAAGTTTTTATGTGGACCGACAGCACTACTGTCTTGCAGTGGCTTAACTCCACAAGCAAGCAACCAAAATTTGTTGCAAACCCTGTATGCCAGATGTTAGAACACACTATCGTTGCCGAAGGGAACCACGTTGCCTCAAGTGATAATCTGGCAGATGCCGGTACTCGTGGTGTGTCCGCTGAGGTTTTGCAGTCAAGTAGCTGGGTGAGGGGTCCAGATTTCTTAAGAACCAAAGAATTCTCTTTCGAACCAAGCACCGAAGTAGTTAAAAACATGAAACTTTGTATAGTAACTAAGGAAACTGACAAAACCAATACATGATTGGCCGCATCAATAAACAAGTCAACTGAGGAACTGCCCCTGCAACTAATTCCCTTCGATATGTACAGTTCTTATCAGAAGTTGCTACGGATAACAGCGCACGCACTCCGCTTGTTACCTTTCCCACGAATATTACCGTACTGCCGATGATAGCATCATAGAACCCACGGAGCTTGACGACGCCGAGCGTCATCTTCAGTATCTCGTTCAAGAAAAATTTTTTACTTCGGAACGAAAAGATCTCCTGGAAAACAAATCCGTTAAACGGAGTAGCCGTATCGCCCCATTTTGACCCTTCGTCAGACCAAATGGTCTAATTCGTTCGGCTGGCAACATCAAACGGTTAATCGAAGTTGATCTTGATGTAAAACCGCTTATAAATTTAGTACCCTTTATCCCAGCGTCTTCTTCAGGGCCGGAGGATATTAGTAACTAAATAGATGTTAGCGAGAAATATACCAAAATGCGTCATTTTTATTAGCCAATCAGAATCGAGTATTTAAATGCGCATAGAAATCGTTCCAACTTACGTACAAAGCTCAGAAAAGAGCAAATAACATAATTTCAAGTAAATCTAATCATAAGATCTATCAAATAAGGCATGATTCGGCTCAGTAATTTTCGGGCTTTTGGGATGCATCGGTACAAAATGGTGACTGGCATTGAACTGATTCTATATCAGACAAAATACCGGCCACAGGAGCATCAATAATTGCCGTCTAAAAACCACTTGTTGATATGTTCGCCGCAATCCTAATACGTTGCAATCACCAATACAAATATGTTGCTTTGTCGATGTTACAAGTTGCTTTATATTGTTTGACTGAATTGAGCATCCAAAAGAGTGTTTGTTTCACCTTCATTAAAATACGCGTTGATTTTTTTTAAGATTAGCGATGAAATGTTGTTGTAAGTTCACCGCTTACTCTAGTGGTGAAATTACATAAATTCACCCCATTAAAAGATATATGATTATCGCCGGTAGTTTTGTTAGTTAATTTCACCGCATTCACTGCAGTTCTCACACAATTTAAATACTTTTTCTAAGCGATTCATATGTAAATTAATCACCAAGTTAAGATGTGATTTTATGTAATTTCACCACATTCGCCACTTATCTTACATAATTTTGCGTTGAATGGCGGTTACATTTTGACCCGGGAGCCATTTCAGTGTTGAAGTTTAAAGAGGCAACTTTCCACACTCAACAAGTTCATCACAACAACCAGGGTACAATTGACAACGAATGCCTTGAAAGTGGTTTTTTAAGTTTTTAGAATTTCAGTGTTGAAGTTTTGTAAAATTTTTAGCAATTTTTAGCACTGAAACTGTTAATTTCGCCGCGTTCATCTGAATTCTTGATAAAAGGATACTGTTTAAGAGTTCGAATCTCTGACCTACTGCATTTGAACTACTCTTATTCAATCTGTCATTTATTTCTAAGATATTATTGAGCTCAATTCGGATTCAATAAGCTTTATGGAAAACAATATTTTGAAATTTTGTAGTTTTGGAATTTTATAGTCTCAACATGTTTCAAAGCCAATGTCGAACAAGATTATGAAATGGCTTGTCAAATTAAGTCCTGGTATGATATGGAATTGTACGGCGCGTACAAGCAGGTTGACCCACGATCCGCAGCGGATGCTCGCGCGCATAAAATACTTGAAACAACAGTTTTCATAATGGCCAAAGATACGATGTCGGTATGTTGTGGGCTGATGATAACATCCAACTCTCCTGTTTGCTTCGAAGATATTTATTTAAAAATGGCACGTTTACAGTAGTAAAAAAATCATAACTCGAAAAATTGTTTTTTGCTTTTAAAAAGCAAACTTTGCTTCCATTACTGCAGCTATAGCCGCAACTCATTAAATTTTGCTGTAAAAGCAAAGAAGTTTTGAACGTTTTCAACGGATTTAACTCAAATCTTACATATTTCCATAAAAAGTTTGGGTCGATAGAAAATTGTGGTAAAATAGCTGTGAAAATTTGTACGGTTTATGTTTTTAACGGCGAATTATTTTATCACCGCTCTCATCCCATTGATCGCTTTATATTTGAAACATTATCGGCGGCAAAAATATTTCTAAATTTAGCTGTGAATTTTTGAAAGATTTGCGATTCTTAGCGGTGAATTCATTTTTCCCGCCGCATTGACCACATTCAACACTTACTCAAAATCGCAATTCTTACATCTTTTCACCGCATTCACCTCAATTGTTACATTCTTTAGTGATTTTTAGCGTTTACACCTCAACCCGGGAAGTCATAAACACTTACTTCGGCTGTAAAAAGTTGCAGACGAAAAATAGTTCTCTTTGAGTTGTAAAAAGACATGAATGAACACAATAATAGTTTCTTTCAAACTTCGTTTGAGTAACTAACACACCACGAGACATGGGCTCGGTCATTTGGTTTCAACACGGCATTTGCCACCTGCTTTGCAAATATTTATGCTTTTCTGATAATATTGAGTTTGGCTTCAACGCTAGCTCCTCAAATCAATTCATTTATGCCGCGGTTTAGAAAAGTAGTTCAAGCTCTATTCCATCTAAACTTTTGGGATCTTACGGCGTTCTGAACATCAATTGAAACTTGGAAAAGAGAAAAGCCTTTTTCAAAACTATTTAAAATGCTTTTCGTAGGCACTCTATTGCTAAATAAGCTCAGAAACTAGCTATTATGGTATAAGCTTGCTTATTAGTCAATAGTCCGAAAAACAATTTGAACATATCCATCCATCCCTCTTGAGAGAAAAACCTGAGAGAACTTCCTGAATTGACCAATCGAAAGTCACAATCTGAATTTTTGTTAATGTAATACAATTGACTATAAATGTACTTGAACAAAAAATTTCCTAAATCAATGTTGTTTTCAGAAGTGAACTTCCTGGTACTTTCGGTTCAGTTCATCAACAACTGCAGATGCGAATGGCTGGACCGAATTGGGATCATAAACATTGAGCAAGTTGGAAGGCTTGGACACCACAACTCTCGCATCTTTGATCTCGTACTTCTCGTCATCTTTGTCCACTTTCTTTTGATTGAGGGAGAAAACGACTTTGACGTTATTGAAGAGCCATGGCTCTTGTGCATTGTAGTCTAATGGGTCTGTAGTTATGCTGTCAATCAGGATTCCTTTTGCATCTTTGTGCTCGTACTTAAGTCTGCATGTCAGTAGAAATATCTTAGCCCAGCCGTGTTCTCTAAACAGAGATCCAGTATAACCACATCAACATGGTGCAGGAACCACAATGGTGCAGGAAAGTTCTATGGTACTTCTTTGAATAAACCTTTGCTCACTGGCCTTGACCTGCTCCAAAACCAAATCCATATACTACTGAGGTTCCGTCAACATCAAATCATTGTGTCTGCAGATATCGAGGGTATGTTCCTCCAAGTGGGTGTCCCTGATTGTGACCAGCCATCATTGCGTTTTTTGTTGCGGGAGGACCCCACAACAATTGTTGTAGTGTATCAATACACGCGCCATATATTTGGGGCTAAATACTCGCCCACATGCGCTAACTATGCATTGCAACGCACGGCCCGAGACAATGTCAGTCAGTACCAACCAAAGCCGTCCTGGAAAACTTCTACATGGACGATTACTTGGATTCGGTGGAGTCACCTGAGAGGGCTCTCAAAAGGTCGAAGGAATTAGTGTATCTTCTCCAACTCGGTGGGTTCAAGATTACTAAGTTTGTAAGCAATGTACCAAATCTGGCTGATTGAATTGATGGGTCACCTCGGTCGACCGAACCAAAATTATTAGCCTCATCTAAGGAGGAATCTTCGCACGTGCTTGGGTTGAAATGGGATCACAACAATGATACTCTAGTTGTGAGTCGGGGTACCTCCAGTACAGTAACTAAGTCTTCAACACAACGCTTGGTATTGAGCCTCGTGTGTATAAGGTATTCGATCCCATCTGCCTAGTGGCACCATTTACTGTTGGTGCCCGATTGTTACTAAAAGACATCTGGCGTGTCAGCAGGCAGCACTGGGATTAAGAATTATCAAAAGACTCTGTTGAAAGGTTCCTCGAATGGAGTGTAGAACTACCCAAGCTTGCCGAAATCACTCTACCAAGGAGCTATTTTTCCGGAAAATTTGAACACCTGGAACTACACTTGTTTGGCGATAGTTCACAAGAAGTTTTCAGTGCCGTTGCATTTCTCCGAGCCCGAGTAACTATTTCGAGTGTGCCCCAAACAGAGCTTGCGTTTGTCCTGGGTAAAGCTTGCCTAACACCTATGAAGGTGATGATAATTGCAAAGCTAGAGCTGCAAGCTGCTTTACTGGCCTCTCGGTTGAAACAAGACATCTTTCGAGCCCTTACTGTGCATGTTAAAAAAGTTTTTATGTGGACCGACAGCACTACTGTCTTGCAGTGGCTTAACTCCACAAGCAAGCAACCAAAATTTGTTGCAAACCCTGTATGCCAGATGTTAGAACACACTATCGTTGCCGAAGGGAACCACGTTGCCTCAAGTGATAATCTGGCAGATGCCGGTACTCGTGGTGTGTCCGCTGAGGTTTTGCAATCAAGTAGCTGGGTGAGGGGTCCAGATTTCTTAAGAACCAAAGAATTCTCTTTCGAACCAAGCACCGAAGTAGTTAAAAACATGAAACTTTGTATAGTAACTAAGGAAACTGACAAAACCAATACATCATTGGCCGCATCCGTAAACAAGTCAACTGAGGAACTGCCCCTGCAACTAATTCCCTTCGATATGTACAGTTCTTATCAGAAGTTGCTACGGATAACAGCGCACGCACTCCGCTTGTTACCTTTCCCACGAATATTACCGTACTGCCGATGATAGCATCATAGACCCCACGGAGCTTGACGACGCCGAGCGTCATCTTCAGTATCTCGTTCAAGAAAAATCTTTTACTTCGGAACGAAAAGATCTCCTGGAAAACAAATCCGTTAAACGGAGTAGCCGTATCGCCCCGTTTTGACCCTTCGTCGGACCAAATGGTCTAATTCGTTCGGCTGGCAACATCAAACGGTTAATCGAAGTTGATCTTGATGTAAAACCGCTTATAAATTTAGTACCCTTTATCCCAGCGTCTTCTTCAGGGCCGGAGGATATTAGTAACTAAATAGATGTTAGCGAGAAATATACCAAAATGCGTCATTTTTATTAGCCAATCAGAATCGAGTATTTAAATGCGCATAGAAATCGTTCCAATTTACGTACAAAGCTCAGAAAAGAGCAAATAACATAATTTCAAGTAAATCTAATCATAAGATCTATCAAATAAGGCATGATTCGGCTCAGTATTTTTCGGGTTTTTGGGATGCATCGGTACAAAATGGTGACTGGCATTGAACTGATTCTATATCAGACAAAATACCGGCCACAGGAGCATCAATAATTGCCGTCTAAAAACCACTTGTTGATATGTTCGCCGCAATCCTAATACGTTGCAATCACCAATACAAATATGTTGCTTTGTCGATGTTACTCGTTGCTTTATATTGTTTGACTGAATTGAGCATCCAAAAGAGTGTTTGTTTCACCTTCATTAAAATACGCGTTGATTTTTTTTAAGATTAGCGGTGAAATGTCGTTGTAAGTTCACCGCTTACTCTAGTGGTGAAATTACATAAATTCACCCCATTAAAATTTTTTCGAAAAGATATATGATTATCGCCGGTAGTTTTGATAGTTAATTTCACCGCATTCACTGCAGTTCTCACACAATTTTAATACTTTTTCTAAGCGATTCATATGTAAGTTGATCACCAAGTTAAGATGTGATTTTATGTAATTTCACCACATTCGCCACTTATCTTACATTATTTGCGTTGAATGGCGGTTACACTTTGACCCGGGAGCCATTTCAGTGTTGAAGTTTAAAGAGGCAACTTTCCACACTCAACAAGTTCATCACAACAACCAGGGTACAATTGACAACGAATGCCTTGAAAGTGGTTTTTTAAGTTTTTAGAATTTCAGTGTTGAAGTTTTGTAAAATTTTTAGCAATTTTTAGCACTGAAACTGTTAATTTCGCCGCGTTCATCTGAATTCTTGATAAAAGGATACTGTTTAAGAGTTCGAATCTCTGACCTACTGCATTTGAACTACTCTTATTCAATCTGTCATTTACTTCTAAGATATTATTGAGCTCAATTCGGATTCAATAAGCTTTATGGAAAACAATAATTTGAAATTTTGTAGTTTTGGAATTTTATAGTCTCAACATGTTTCAAAGCCAATGTCGAACAAGATTATGAAATGGCTTGTCAAATTAAGTCCTGGTATGATATGGAATTGTACGGCGCGTACAAGCAGGTTGACCCACGATCCGCAGCGGATGCTCGCGCGCATAAAATACTTGAAACAACAGTTTTCATAATGGCCAAAGATACGATGTCGGTATGTTGTGGGCTGATGATAACATCCAACTCTCCTGTTTGCTTCGAAGATATTTATTTAAAAATGGCACGTTTACAGTAGTAAAAAAATCATAACTCGAAAAATTGTTTTTTGCTTTTAAAAAGCAAACTTTGCTTCCATTACTGCAGCTATAGCCGCAACTCATTAAATTTTGCTGTAAAAGCAAAGAAGTTTTGAACGTTTTCAACGGATTTAACTCAAATCTTACATATTTCCATAAAAAGTTTGGGTCGATAGAAAATTGTGGTAAAATAGCTGTGAAAATTTGTACGGTTTATGTTTTTAACGGCGAATTATTTTATCACCGCTCTCATCCCATTGATCGCTTTATATTTGAAACATTATCGGCGGCAAAAATATTTCTAAATTTAGCTGTGAATTTTTGAAAGATTTGCGATTCTTAGCGGTGAATTCATTTTTCCCGCCGCATTGACCACATTCAACACCTACTCAAAATCGCAATTCTTACATCTTTTCACCGCATTCACCTCAATTGTTACATTCTTTAGTGATTTTTAGCGTTTACACCTCGACCCGGGAAGTCATAAACACTTACTTCGGCTGTAAAAAGTTGCAGACGAAAAATAGTTCTCTTTGAGTTGTAAAAAGACATGAATGAACACAATAATAGTTTCTTTCAAACTTCGTTTGAGTAACTAACACACCACGAGACATGGGCTCGGTCATTTGGTTTCAACACGGCATTTGCCACCTGCTTTGCAAATATTTATGCTTTTCTGATAATGTTGAGTTTGGCTTCAACTCTAGCTCCTCAAATCAATTCATTTATGCCGCGGTTTAAAAAAGTAGTTCAAGCTCTATTCCATCTAAACTTTTGGGATCTTACGGCGTTCTGAACATCAATTGAAACTTGGAAAAGAGAAAAGCCTTTTTCAAAACTATTTAAAATGCTTTTCGTAGGCACTCTATTGCTAAATAAGCTCAGAAACTAGCTATTATGGTATAAGCTTGCTTATTAGTCAATAGTCCGAAAAACAATTTGAACATATCCATCCATCCCTCTTGAGAGAAAAACCTGAGAGAACTTCCTGAATTGACCAATCGAAAGTCACAATCTGAATTTTTGTTAATGTAATACAATTGACTATAAATGTACTTGAACAAAAAATTTCCTAAATCAATGTTGTTTTCAGAAGTGAACTTCCTGGTACTTTCGGTTCAGTTCATCAACAACTGCAGATGCGAATGGCTGGACCGAATTGGGATCATAAACATTGAGCAAGTTGGAAGGCTTGGACACCACAACTCTCGCATCTTTGATCACGTACTTCTCGTCATCTTTGTCCACTTTCTTTTGATTGAGGGAGAAAACGACTTTGACGTTATTGAAGAGCCATGGCTCTTGTGCATTGTAGTCTAATGGGTCTGTAGTGATGCTGTCAATCAGGATTCCTTTTGCATCTTTGTGCTCGTACTTAAGTCTGCATGTCAGTAGAAATATCTTAGCCCAGCCGTGTTCTCTAAACAGAGATCCAGTATAACCACATCAAGGTGAGCCTTTAACATTGAACAATTGCAAAAGCCCGGGTTTAAAATGATAGTACGAACGAGGTCCGTAGTTGAAAACTCATTTTTAAATCTTAAACAGGGAGGCTCGTTAATGTGCGTTCGCACATGGTGTTCCGACCCGAGCTCATCTACATTTTTGACTTAATTGTCAAAACCAAATGAAGAGATAACAAAAACTGATGTTTGAAATATAAACATTGTTACAAAACCTAGCTACTTATTGAATTCACATAATGCCATGACCCGTTACAACCCTCACGAGTTCTGTCATTAAAAAGACTCCGAGAAAAAAAACAAACAACAAAATAAGCAAAAACAAAAATTTCGAGGCTAAAACTCAATATCTAAACTTGAAAGCACCTAGTAACAACGTCAAAATGCAATCAGATAAAACCCTAACTACATAAAGTTACTATTTCCTAACTATGCAGCAGATGAATTTTTTCCATAATGAGACTAGGTAACAAGTTGACAAAGAGAAGAAATAACGAGGCAACATTTAAAAGTTGATCAACATTTTTTAAACCAAATAAGTTCAAGAGTCTTAAAAATCATTAGCTTATAACAAAATAATTCAAAAAAAAAATTAGTAAAGGTCATTATGAAAGCAATGAGACCTGTCTTTGATTAGACCAAGCCATGGAAACGGACTAAAAATACAGAAAAACTCGAAAAATTACAAACATTTTGCAAAAACACAAAACTATCGAAGCCTTTAAAATCATTAGCTATTATGTGAGTAATATGTATTTTTATTTCAGTTTTTATTCAAACTAATTCAGCTAAAAATATACTGGAAAAAATAAGTTCATTTGGGCCACATTTGAAAACCATTGGGATCTGTTATTACGCGATTGTGCTAAAGGAAAAAAAAAGAAACAAATTGACCACTCACAGAACTTTTTTCAAAAAAACGCATATTGTCCTACAAACAAAACAACAATTACGTTACAATACTAATAGAAATGTTAATTTTTAAAATACAAGGAATTCTGTGGGACTTCTCGATGATGAGAATAAATTACAAAGTGTCGAAAACAACAAAAACCATAAAAAATTTCGTAAACGTATAATAACAAGAATTTTATGACTATTCGCTATAAACTGACTGCTTCGAGTAACACAATTCATTCATTGTTTAATTACAAGCTCAGGAGATAGTTCAGCGTTTTACGGCTACATAAAGAAAAAAAAACAGGCAAAAACAGGAAATTATAAAAAAAATTGAGCGAGCAATGTGTCGAGTGAAAATCCCTTAAAAAACTAGAAATTTCAGTAAAAAAAATTCCAATTTCAATTATTTTTTAGCAGCAATGAGATTATTCTTTTTTAACAAAATGACTTCAAAAAAATCAACAAAGACATTAAAACCAGGACATTTTTGAGAAAACCCGTATTATCAACGCCATTATATTGAAAAGATTTCAACGGAAGCCAATAAATACGCTAGACTATGCCTCGATGGGACAAAAACAATGTTTGTTATCCAAAAGTCATAAATAGGACATTACAACTAATCACTGACTATGAAAACAACAACAAATAATGACAAAATCCAAAAGCTCAAGAGAAAAGTGCGAGAAGAAAGTGACGGGGCCATTTAAACCATAAACTTGTCTCTGAATACATTATCTATGATCCACTGAGAGTCTACTCTAAGCCAACAGAAGCTATCAGTTTTAAGATAATGTGATAAGATTTCAAAATGAACCAGGATTACGAGAAAAACATACACAACAATTTTAAAAAAATATGAAAACTCGTGCATGGAAGTCATAAAACCAATAGTTCGAAAAAAACCGCTAAATAGACAAATTTTTGCTGACGAAAAAGACCTGACATTACTGAGACTGACATACAGTTCAGGAAAATAAGTTTACGATTGGTTAATGTTCAAAAATTTTTCGGAAAAATTTTTTTAAAGTATTGACAGCCATTAAATTCAATAGCCTTCAACGGATGTCAATAAATACGCTCAGTTACGCCTCGATGAGAAGAAAAAGATGTTTGTCAAGCATACCTAGCCAATAAGATATCCCAATAAGTCTTATGACTACAAAAACAACAAACTATATGTGTAAAAACCAAAAAATCAGTAGAAAAGTGCGAGAGGAAAGTTTCGAAGCCAATTAAACCATAAGTTTTTCTCCGAAAAGTTTATCTATGATCCAATGAACGATCTTACTAAGCCAGTTAGAAAAATCATTAATAAAATAATGTGAAAAGAATTCAAAAAGAACCAATGATATTAAAACATCCAAAATTTTGGAAAAAATTTTGTGAAATCTTGTGGCATTGGAATGAAATGACCAATAGTTAGAAGATAATACTGCTAACGAGAATATTTTTGGTTGCATTAGGAAAGAAGGGGGTACTGTAATTATTGAGACTGACTTACAAATCATGAAGATAAGTTTATGATTGGCTAATGTTGAAAAAAAAATCCGAAAGTTTATTTTCAAAGACTGAACAGTTATTAGTTGTCCATTTAAAGCACTGGATAGGTTCACTTAATGCTCATTACGAAACTATTGCACTTTCAGTCAATGAGTCTATGCCATAGGATTCCAAAAATTTTGTAAAATCTATAAATGAGAGTCAAAATTTCAATTAAAATTACGAAAACTCAGGTTCGAAGAAAAAAAAAACATGAGCGGTTCCTTGAAAACGATTTTTTATCATTGGGCATAATTTGACTGTAAATGACTTTGGTGATTAACTGAACCTCGATATGAAAAGTGAATAGTCTCAGAGGGACCAAAAAAACAAAAAAGATGGGAAAAGTGTTCTAAAAGAAACAGCACTTGAATTGAATTCGAATTTTTTTAATAGTAAACTTTGTTATCAGACCAGAACTAGTCTTTTTATCGTCTTTCGTTTATTAGTAACACAAAATTGTTGCATATTGTAGCCTGAACTATAATTTTGAATTTATATTTTTTAATAGAAAAGATCTAAATTTAAACTAAAATTACACTAAAACTGAACAAAATCATGCAAATATCGCGTGCTCACACAAAATTTAAACCTCGATAACTCCTCGGAAAATACGAAATTCAAAAAAATCTTTTTAATTTCGAATTCTGCGCTGACGAGCTTTTTAATGATACCAATCACAACTCTTTACGACGAATATATCGATCAGTAAAAATTGACTGAACAAAAAAAAACCCAGTTGAGTATATAGTTACTCCCCCCACAAGTGGGGTCGGAACAATTAGTATATTGGGAGCAGGACAGAAGTAGAAAACAATGAGGAAAAGTATACCTATGGTTATGAATACTTTTCAAACACCGCTTTTTTTCTCCCGTTCACTCATTAGTCAAGTATTATAAAAATTGTGTACGACAGACATGTGAAATTGTTGCGAGCGAGAACATTAGACCTGTCAAACTACATTAACTTCTCAAGTGGAAATCATTCCACTTGAATAAACGGAATTTTTGTTCATCATATAATGAAGTACAGTCTACACACACAAACAACAAATAGAACCATATAGTTTTTGATTTTCTTCAGCCAATTGTATTATAAATTTATTTTTATCAATATTTTGCAAAAAATTTTTCAATTTGCGTGCTTTAGTTCTGAGTTAATGATGTGGATATTCACAGAAACTTCATTTGTCATTTTCTGAAGATGTTTTCAGCGAGCGAAAAAGTGAAACTTGTTTGGTATTCAGGTTCTGCATTTTAACGTTTCAATTCGTCATTATAGGATGTTTTTAACGGAGTAATTGGATATAAGTATGACCTGGAAGACATAACATAGCAAGGTTCGTTCTATCCAAGCGACAATCAAAGATACAGAGTAGGTATGCTGGAATGGGATTAATTGTTACCAGGCAATAATGGTTTTACTGCAAAGTTCTTTCCTTATTCGTAATGCCAACGAACTTCTTTTTCAGCACTAGATAATCCTAAAATTTATGTTTCGGAAGAGCAAAACTTAATTGTTACTCGTAAAACTGTTTTTCAGAACCGCATTTTTGGAAAACAATTTTACAAAAACAAAACAACTTCAAATACCAGTTATTTTTGAAATGACGCTTTTGAAAAAGGAACTCTGCCCAAATGCCTTTCAAGAATGACTCAACACACTTCAAGTTTTTAAAGAATGGATTTTTAAAATGACGGTTTTGTGAAAAAAAAATTACAGAACAAGAACTATTTGTCAGAATTGAATAAAAATCACCATTTTTCGGAAAAATTTAGGTAACAGATGAAGTCTTTTTCAGATGAAAGTTAAAGATCAAATGAAACGTTTTGATGGTGTAGCACTCCAAACAGCTCTAGCAATATACAAAAATTGGAACATAATTTTTTTAAACATGATTTCTCTTAAATAAAATAGTTTTTGAAAAATTCTAAGCTTGAATGAAGATGATTAGACGTAGATGTCACAGAAGACTTTTTTCACAGATAATCAAGCAAAAATTTACATTCTTTTTTTGTAAATTTTTTTTCTTATTTTTTCTTTACTTAGTTTTTTACGAAACTGACTTCTTACGGACTTTTATCTTTCATGGGCTCCTCCTCCCTTCAATGTACTAATTTTTAGTACTTACTTTAATATAGTTCTACAGATTTTTCCAATAGAATGAAATATAAAAAATAGATAAGGGAATTGAAAAGATAAACAAACTCTGATATGTCACTTTTTAGTTTTGACACTCCTATTTCTCAGCTTATTCTTTTTATATTTGATATCATGAATGAACTTTCGAAAATAATTGCCTTATAATTAATTTCTTTTCTTTATTTGTCAAAAATTGTGTCTAAATGAATGTCAAAAGTTTAGATGTACAAAAAATTTTTAGAGATGTGATTTGTCTTGCCTCAAGAACAGAATGTCTGCGTGACAACTATACAGTTTTCCTAGACTCATCGATTCAATGGACAATTTACAGTAATTCTTTTTGAATTAAGAAAGAGAAAGACCAATTTTTGAAGAAAACCTAATATTGTAAAATTACAAAACTTCTGTAACTTAACCCTTACGCTATAATTAGTACCCAAATTTTTAGCATTGGCTCGATACCGCATGCTTATTGGATAAAAAAAATTGCTTCATATAATTTTAAATTTAATCCCTGAGCTGGTCGGAACTTGTCTCGCATTTTCAGTCAACACAAATTGTGCAAAAGTTATTAATATTTTTTGGAACAACGGGCTTTGTAGGATCAACCCCTAGATTTGCAGGAAAACAAGAGATATATGTTTTCGTTTTTTAAATATTTGCAAATTAAAACACGAAAATTGGGAAATAGTTTTTTTTTCTATCAAAGCTGGGCCAAATCTTCTAGCCGACTCATACTTTTACGTACAATCTAAAAAAAAGAATTTAAAAAAATTTGTGATTTATTTTCACCCCGATAATTGAGGGAACAGTGCACCAAAATGATTTTCACAAGCAATCATTTTTGGACTCTAAAACCGGTACCACAATGAATTCATTTGACGAAAGTTTCAAAGTTTACTTTTTTAAGTAAGTTTACTTAAAAAGTTTCACTGTTTTCGTTTATTGTGCTGGTGAGAGGATTAGCTCTGTCAAGAAGACTTTATTATTTTTCAATTCATATTCGTCACACAAATTTAATACTTAAAAGATCTTTACAGTTTGTAAAATGAACTTTTGAGAAATGAAGTTTTGAATTTTGTAAACTCAACAAATGGAACCAAAAAGTTCACTAACGGCTACTATTAAGTATTGAATATTTGTAAGATCAACGCTATGTTAAACGTTATTTTATGCGAGATCAAACCAAAGATTTAAACCTTTAGATAAAGTAAGCTGGGCTCTAACTTAAGTTCTCAGTTTTGTAAGATCAACGTTAAAACTTTGCTCTAAAACTTTGAAACGTACGTTTAATTTATGCAACATCAACGCTTAGAAAGGCCAAAGATTTCGCAAGATCTACGTTTCAAGAGCCAAAGTTATGTAACATCTACGCTTAAGAACGCAAAACTATGCAAAAGAAAATTATGCAAATTATACAAAAATGCAAAACTAGGCATAGAAACGGGACATTCGGCTCATTCACCGCAAATCTTAACATAATTTTAAGTTTTTTAGCTTTGTTAAATCAGCCCGTGAATAACTTCTGAAAGTCTGATCAAATTCTTCTCATTTTGATTATTTCTCTTATCTTTTAAAGAAACATAATATCGAATAGAATTCTAGGATTTTGTGGCGAATTAGGCAAGATGTATTATATGAGCTGTATTTAAGTTGCTATTTAAGAGTAATGTTTGATGCTAATATTTTTATGAATTAAACAGGTGTGTGCTATGTACCTGACTGCTTCTAGGGCTACTTTGTCATGCTTTGCAGTCAAGTCCTTGAGCTTCTCAATCTTCTGTTGCAACTTCTGAGTCTCCTCGTATGCCTCACTGCAGAATAAAGATGACTCACTCCCACATATTGCTTCACAAGCCTCCTCGTCCTTGTACTTCTCGCAGAACTCAAACTCCCCTACAGTCAGAATCAGTGTTCCCAGGGTAAAAATAAACTGATGTAAAAAATTTGTCGACCTGTTACCTAGTCTCATTAAGGAAAAATCCCATCTGATGTGTAGTTAGAAAAAAGTAAATTTGTGTAGTTATGGTTTTATCCGATTACGTTTTGGCGTTGTTACTAAGTGCTTTTAAATTAAGATATTGAGTTTTTGCCGTGAAATTTCTGTTTTTGCTTTTTTTGCTGTTGTTGTTTTTTACTCGTACTCTTTTGAATGTCAGATCTCGTTGTATTGAGGCATGGCATTGTTTAATTCAATTATTAAATTGGTTGTGTAACGGTTTTTTTTAATAAACTGATGTAAAAAATTTGCTACCCCAAATTGGGCCCTAAAGCTTTTCAGCGCCAGCTAGAATAATTCAATAGTAAATAGCAGCTTCAGCTCTGACACATGGTGTGTCAAAAAATTATACTATTTCCTCGGCCAAAATTCTCCATGAAAAGACCGTGCTCGACCAAAATCGGCTATGAAAAGACTTTGTATTGACTTTGGCGAGGGGTCAACCTAGACAGTGTATTGACCGATAAAGCACTTCAAGACAAATTATTGACAACAAAAGAATTTCTCGGCCAAGTAATGACTTCAGAAAAAGGAAAACCTATCAGGGTCGATAAACTTTATCATGTTTCAATGCAGTGTTTCTTCACAATAAACAGGTTTTTCTGATAGCTTTTTTTGATTGCCAGACAAGCATTAAATCGTTTAAGCTAATTACACCCCTGGTTGCAGTTACTTCAACATTTTCAGTTACTCATGATTTCAACAAAATTCCACTTGTTGATTTTCATCAAATCGTTTAGAATATCAGAAACTTAATGGCGTGGTAGAAAATATAATCCACCTCTCACCATTAAGGTTTGCAATATCCAGAAAAAACATGAAAACACAAAATAAAAAACCAAAAAATAGCTAGCAGTTTCTTTTGAAGTAGAATACTTTCGCAAATACGGTCAATTAAAAAGTAAAAATAGTTAATAATGTCTCAATCACAACAGAAGAGACGTCGTTGTGGGCACTGATGAAACACTCACAAAAGTATACACGGAGTATTTTGCGATTCTTTTTTGAGATGATTGTTCCGGTCCCGAATATTAAATATAGAGCCAAGAGAATAATGCTGTGGTAAACAATTACAAAATTTCTTATTAACCAAAGTTTGATTTATGAAAGCTCCTATATTTTTTTGCGCCGCATAATTGTATTTGCAAGTCCAGCTGCAAAATTTGGCTCAATATGAGCCTGCTAGAGACCTTCAAAATCTTTAAAAGAGCAAGTTATTCTATTAATATGCAAATGTTTGTTTAGACAGCAATCACATGAATATACATACATATATATATATATATATATATATATATATATATATATATATATATAACATGAAAAATGAAAAATGAAGAATGAGGAGCCCGAAATGAAAAATGAGGAGTAAAGAAACTTAAAATTATGCTGGAATATATCAGTTTTTCGGTTTGATTGGCATAAGTTTTTGACATTTTATTTGTTTTATATTTATTTTTTTGTATTTTGTTTATTTGTGGAAAATTGTCCTTGAATGGTTGTTACAGTGGTATATCAGCTGTTCTATACTTTGTGTGAGTGAATCGGGCACTGCAGGTCCCCACCCCGAAATTAAAAGGGAGGAAGGAAATAGTCACAAAATTTATACTAAAAAACCTCAGAACTCAAGTTTTTTAAATTTTGACTTGAGAAAATTTAAGGTTTGTTTCTACAGTTTGTTTTAAAACAATTTTGATGTTTAATTTTTCATGTTTTTTTTTCTACAGTTAAGCAAAAAAATTTTGAGTTTTATACATACAGCTGCTACAATTCTTTACTAGCGTTTTATAGAGAAGCTATCTTGAGTGATCAAAGCCAATAATTTGAGTGGATGCCACCTAATAATCATATCCCGGGTCAAAAAACTCCAAAAATGTATAAGAAAAACGCTGAATTGCGCTGATTTTTCAAATACTTCAGTGCAAAAACTTATCATAATTTTGCGCTGAAATGCGCTGAAACTTTGAAAAAACGCGCTGGAAACCAATGAGTTTTCAAAAAATAGCGCTGACTGAGACGAGAATCTTGCTCTCCGTCAGGTGCCGTAGGCATCACTTAATCCACTGCGGCACTGATTCCTGAAATTCTTCTCAAATAATTTTATTTTGTATTAATAAACAAATTAGGAAGAACTGCGCGGATATTATATGCGCTGAAACTTCAGCGCAATTCTTAAATATTCTCATCGCTTTTCAGCGTTTTTCAGCGCATTTTTTAGAGAAAGTTAATCGTTGTTTTAAGAAAAATTTGAATGGTTTCTTAAAACCTTTAAATCCCATAAATAAATATAAGAAATGCGCTGAAATGAGAATGCATTTCCAACAAATTTTCAAGTTTCAGTGAAATTCAGCGTGAAGTTTAAGATTTTTTTCAGCTCAATTCAGCGAGTTTAACTCATTTCCTACATAATTTTAGCGCATTCAGCGCATTTCTTACAAAATAATGCGCTCAAACGGCGCTGACATCTCGACCCGGGATCGAACCTTTCACTTGTAGACACTCGACATTTCAAATGGCAGTTGGAACAGCCTTTCTAAGATGGACTTACTTTGTCCATTTTGTTTTTAAACCCTAAACTATGAAGACTAGCCAATCTAAAAATGCCATAATCTACTACGTACTTTAAAACGTCACGTGATCTCAATGGTTCTGCAATCATCCACTTCAACACCAAACTCTGGTTTTCTCACTGTTTTGCTCCGAAACTTTCAGACACTTTTAATGGCAGGTCTTGATATTTCTAGGTGGGGCAAAAATTTCCAACTACTCAAAATCATTCAGTTTAGTAAAATAAAAAACTGAAGAGATCAAATTGTTTTGAACTTTTGGTGCAAAATTTATTACAGTTTCCGACTGACTACCTTTGAAAAATTTCTTGCTAAAGATTTGTGTTTAAAGATAATTTAGTATTATTAATTAGCGGTATAAAAAACTTTCTGATCCCAAAACCAAATGAACGATGGATTACGAAACAATATTATAAAGTTGGTTTTCTAGTGAACGCTGTTTGTTTTTTGCTGATTATTAGATTTAATTGGTATCACGTTATACAACCGACTTGATTAATGCAATGCAAATCCCAAATGAAAATGCTTGATTTTTTTTCGAATTGAGGCAATTTATTTGTATTCAAATTGATAACTGTTTTTTTAACATCAAGAACTTTACTTTGACCAGCAATAACCGGAGACCAAATTTTTCCTTTTTTAAAGTATCGAGATGCACCTCTGCACCAATGCTTTGAGGCCATTATATTGGAACAGCAGATATCAGGAAAAATTTTATTCTCAATATTTGATGTCATCCTGGAACGATGCGTCATATAATGCTCAAAATTATCACGTCAAACTTCTAAAGCACGTCAGAAATCAGAGACTTTTTTGCATTTATTGCTGTTTCTCTGCACAGTTATTATTAAGTCGCCAATCCTTAAAATCAGTCTTGTCCGCGTGTACAACCATGAGTGATTAGGTTTTGCCACAACTTCTTGCGTGGAAGAAATATGAAAATTCGATTGAAAATTGCGGAAAATTGATACAAAATTCCTTCACTGATCTAAAAATTTCATCTTTTTATGTCATCAAAGTCCTCATCAAATTTTGAGCAGGGGTATTGCGATCAATGTCCGCATTTTTGAGCCTGCTTACAAATTTATAGTTTGTTCTGAATAGAAAGATTCATTTGCGGCAATTGATTACAATATAAATTAAAAAATCAATGTCAGAAATTTGAAAAACCTTGTCCACAATTTTCAAATTTAAATCAAAAGGTTGAAGAAAGAGCTGCAAATAACACACCGCTATAATTACTTTCCTTTAGCTCGACTGACAGTGAATTTGAACTCAATGGCGATAATTTCAATGGCGTCAAACATCAATTGAGGCATCACAAACAAGATTTTATTATAATTAGCTTCAGATTATTCTTAAAAAAATCCTTCAGTGCCAGTTTCTTATAGATAAAGTAAACCTTTTGATTATTTTAATAAAATTCTTTCGCTGCCGTTTTACTTTAAAGCTATAATTAGTCTTCTGAGCATTTTTAAAAAAAATTGTACTGTATTTTTTGTAGATGAAATTAGAATTCTGAATAATTTATTAAAAACGCTCGTTGCCAATGATTTTATAGATTAAATTAACCATTTGACTTTTTCAAGAAAAAGTACTCAGTGATGATTTACTCAGTGTATTTGATCCGCTTAAATTTCTAATAAGCATTCACCAATTAAGAGTTCTATCAATCAGTGTACTACATTGACATCACGTGACTATTGATGACCAGCAGGAGTGTTTGCACAACCCCCGGGGATCATATGAGAAACAGATTCAACTTAGTGATTACGTTTTGAATGTGTTTTTTTTCTGAATTCAAAGCATTTTGATACAAAAAAGGAGCAGATCATCGGAATAAGTATGTCATCTGTTCACTGTTCACACTATTGTATACTTTTCTTCCAATTTACCTTGATTAGATAACTCTAATAACATTAGTTTTTATCCTTATATATTAATCAATTTTGATCCATCATTGATCAATTTGACTAAAGAGTCCCTCGACTTTAGTTATCCTGAACAGCATGACTAATATTTTGTTACATAGTTGTAACATTTTAATGGCCTTTCTCAGATTCAGCTAACAACCGCCAAAACATGTGGGTATAATTTATTTCGCATCTTTTGCGCCCCAGTACGTTAAGCCTTCCCCCCGTTACAGAACACGTGCTATTACATAGTAAAACAAGGAAAAAAATTGGGCACGTGCGTCTGAGGGGTGAAAATAATATACACCCACTAAGCTTGGGGGAGCACAAACGAAAAACATCCTCAATTTCAACTGTTATTAACTTAACAAAATGTTTTCAGCTGAGGGACCCTTTTACCCAAAAGGATTTCATAGTTTATCAGTCGATATTCATCAGATATTTGAATTTGTTTTGTCAATAATAGAGTTCTTTCATCAGTTTTCGAATTTAGAATCTATCCTTTCTTTTAGGTGCGATCGTTTTGCTTCACTTAGGGACGTTAGTTTTCTTTTCTCTGTCAGAAATGAAAACTTGAAGCAATTAAAAGCAATTAAAAAGCAAGTTTGAAGCAAATAAAAGCAATTAAAAATCAGCTAATTTGTATCTAAAAGCCGCGGATAAAAATGACAAAAAAGTTGCGATTAATAAGGACGCTGATAAAAAAGACATTAATGATGCGGAAAAGAGCAATTCGTATACGAAATACAAAAAGAACAAGAAATGCGGATTTTAGTGACGTTCAAAGCGCGGAAACGATATACCTTAGCGCGAATATTAGTGATGTAAGCGGTCTGTCAGCCTTTCTCACTTGCCCTTAAATTCCACAACCACGGATATCAACGATGAATTTATCCCATTTTGAGCATATGTTACTTAGTGTCCCTTACTAGAACAGTTATACGCTAAAGCCTATAAAGCCTAATCTCAAAACATGGGGTAGAGCACAATGCCTTTATCAATAAGCAATATTGCTTGCTCAAAATAAAGGTTTGTCAGCGTAATAATTTCATAATGAATGACCAATTGCAAAATGAAGAGTTTAAGATTAAGTACAAGATTCAAGAAGTCTACTTCGTTTCGACTTTTCCTCTTTTTTTTGAAAAAATATGAATGTTTGTTTCATCAAACGAAATAATTTCGTTCTGATAGAAAACATAGCATTGAGAATGAGCAGTGAAGTGTCTTGAACACTAAACTTTTAAAATTTAATTCATTTCATCATTTTTTTGAGTAGAGTAGAAATGTTTTTTATCTGAGTATCCTTAAAATTTATTGTCAAGGCTGTTCCAAAATATGGTGCAACGGTAGAAAGTAAGTCCATGTAGAAAGTATCGTCGTAAGTTTTTTCTTGATGAAAATTTGTTTGAATTTATGTTTGTCTTTTGTAACAACCAAATTGAGACCCTATAATAATGACAACTGGTACAATGTTTACAACCTTCGTTCGATAACTATCTCCACAATAACCTTTTAGACCAATATTTTGAGGTCAGCTAAAAACTTTTTCCCAATTAAGGATGTAATCCCTTCAATATGCATCAAACTAATGCTCAAAAATATTACAGTTTCGCAAAGCACGTCCGTGTTGAGTAAATCTATTCTGTTTATTTGCTCCTTTTTTGTAGGGTGATTAAAAAACTGGGGGCAGAAAACGAGTTTTTTCCGACTTTTTCCCTTTAAAAAAAGCACCACTCCATTTTTTATCTTACAAAATGCACCCCTTCTCATCGAGAACAATTAAAAGCGACAGCGTACAAAGTTTCTCGCTAATTTTTCAATGTTCTCAAATTAAAAATTGAGTGGTTTCTAGGTTTTAAAGAGAAAACTAATTTATTCTTATTTTGTTGTTTTTTTCTCATTTTTTGGATCACAGTGAAAAAATTCAAACCCTCGCACTCTCAGAAGTTATTATTATTGCTGTTCAAAGACTTCTAATAACGGTTTCCAGGTTGTTAATTTCAATGTTAATTTTTTTCCATAATATTCCAGAAAGTGTTAATTATTCCCTCGAGTTGACTTCAGAGGTGCTAATAACTTGAAACTTATTCAATACGTTTCCTCTGGTATGGCAATATTTCGTCCATCTTCAGTGCAAGAAACCAAATACATATTTTTTTGTTTTTCTAAAAGTAAAAAGAGTTACGGGCATCTTCTAGTAGAGTACTACACAAAAAGTTTTTTGATTTTAGGTTGCAATAAGTTATGTCATTGCACAAAGTTTCAGCGGTCAGCTCTGAATTCATCCAGTTGTTTTTATTATAATCAGTGTTAATGGATCCCCAGGTTGCAAAAGCATTAGGCAGCTTAAAGCTAATTATGATTATCACCAAAACTTTTGATCGACTAGTTTCTGAAGCAGTCATACAACATTTCACACTGAACGAGATGTGAGATAATTTGAACAGATGAAGGCGGCCTGTCAAAGTCTTCAGAACTAACGTTTGATTTAACAAAAGAGATTAATCCATAATTAAGTACATTTAGTCTGGTACTCTTGACACAGTTCTTTGTTCGTATCATATTTTTGAAATTGAACGGGAGAAGAGCTCTTCCATCTGTTCCAAAAGGTATTTTTGGCAGAGTTCAACACCTTTTCTGCGTCGTTTTATCACAAAAGTTGGTTTTATCAAATTCAAAAATTTGTTTCATCATACGAAACGCATTTGTCGTAATGGAGATCAAAAGAAGCAGAAATTTATACAATTAAGAGTGAGCAGTGAAGTGTCCTGAACAATATGTGTTTGAAGTTATTTCATTTCATCAAATGTTCTCGAGCAGAATAAAAATGTTTCGTATCTTAGTATCATTAAATTTTATTATCAAGGCTGTTGAAAACTATGGTGCAACAGTTTTCAGGCAAAAAATATCATCGTATTTTTCTCTGATTAAAAATTTTTCCGATTTATGTTTGTCTTTTGTAGCATTCATAATGAGAACCCACTAATGACATCTGGAGCCATATTTGCGTCATACGTTCAATAACTATCTCCACAATACCCTTTTAGACCCATAACTTGAGTTCAGCAAAAAATGTGTTCCCAAATACTGATGTTATCCTTCAACAATGCATCAAACTATTGCTCAAAATTATCACAATTTTGCAAAGCACGTCCGTGTTGAATAAATCTATTCTGTTTAATTGAAATGCTCCTTTTTGTAGGGATGAGTGACGAACTGGGGACAGAAACAGAGGTTTTTTTTTACTTTTTGGCATTTAAAAAAGCACTAAATCGTAACTTATCCTACAAAATGCATCACTTCTCATAGAGAGCAATTAAAAGCGGACAGCGTACAAAGTATTTCGTTGACATTTTCAGTGTTCTGAAATTAACAATTGAGTTGTTTCTAGGTCTAAAATAGAGAAAATTAGTTTATATTCATATCTTTTCGTTTTTTTAAGTTTTGCTCACTTTGGATCACATTTAAAAGTTTCTACCCCACGCAGTCTTAGAAGCTTTTATGATCACTGTTCATAAGTTTTCAATAACGGTTTCCAGGTTGTCAATTTGAATCTTAATTTTTTCCATAATTTACCAGAAAGTGTTAATTATTCCCTAGAGTTGTCTTCAGAGGTGCTAAGAACGTGAAACTTATCCAAATGTTTTCCACTGGTATAGCAATATTTTCGTTCATCTTCAGTGCAAAAAATGAAATACATTTCTTTTGTTTTTCTAAAAGTTAAAAGAATAAACGGCATCTTTTAGTAGAGTACTACAAAAAAGTTTTTTGATTTTAGCTTGCGATAAGATATTTCTTTACACAAATTTTCAGCGGTTAGCTCTGAATTGATCCAGATGTTTTCATTATAATCAGTGTTAATGGATCTTCAAGTTGCAAAAGAAATAGGCAGCTTAAAGCTAATTATGATTATCACCAAAACTTTTGTTCGACTAGTTTCTGAAGCAGTCATACAACATTTCACACTGAACGAGATGTGAGATAATTTGAACAGATGAAGGCGGCCTGTCAAAGTCTTCAGAACTAACGTTTGATTTAACAAAAGAGGTTAATCCATAATTAAGTACTTTTAGTCTGGTACTCTTGACACAGTTCTTTGTTCGTATCATATTTCTGAAATTGAACGGGAGAAGACCTCTTCCATCAGTTTCAAAAGGTATTTTTGGCAGAGTTCAACACCTTTTCTGCGTTGTTTTAACACAAAAAAATATTTTATCAAATTCAAAAATTTGTTTCATCACACGGAATGCATTTGTCCTGATGGAGAACAAAAGAAGCAGAAATTTATACAAATAAGATTGAGCAGTGAAGTGTCCTGAACAATAAGTGTTTGAAGTTATCTCATTTCGTCATTTTTCCTCGAGCAGAATTAAAAAATTTCTTATCTGAGTATCCTTAAAATCTATTATCAAGGCTGTTGAAAACTATGGTGCAACTGTTTCCAGGCAAAAAATATCATCGTAATTTTTTCCTGATTAAAATTTATACCAATTTATGTTTGACTTTTGTAACATTCAAAATGAGACCCCACTAATAGCATCTGGTGCCATATTTGGGTCATTCGTTCAATAACTATCTCCACAATACCCTTTTAGACCAATATTTTGAGAACAGCTAAAAACTCTTTCCCAATTAATGATGTAATCCCTTCAATATGCATCAAACTAATGCTCAAAAATATCACAGTTTTGCAAAGCACGTCCGTGTTGAGTAAATCTATTCTGTTTATTTGCTCCTTTTTTGTAGGCTGATTAAAAAACTGGGGGCAGAAAACGAGTTTTTTCCGACTTTTTCCCTTTAAAAAAAGCACCACTCCTTTTTTTATCTTACAAAATGCTCTCATCGAGAACAATTAAAAGCGACAGCGTACAAAGTTTCTCGCTGATTTTTCAATGTTCTCAAATTAAAAAGTGAGTGGTTTCTAGGTTTTAAAGAGAAAACTAATTTATTCTCATTTTGTTGTTTTTTTTCTCATTTTTTGGATCACAGTGAAAAAATTCAAACCCTCGCACTCTCAGAAGTTATTATTATTGCTGTTCAAAGACTTCTAAAAACGGTTTCCAGGTTGTTAATTTGAATGTTAATTTTTTTCCATAATATTCCAGAAAGTGTTAATTATTCCCTCGAGTTGTCTTCAGAGGTGCTAAAAACGTGAAACTTATCCAAATGTTTTCCACTGGTATAGCAATATTTTCGTTCATCTTCAGTGCAAAAAATGAAATACATTTCTTTTGTTTTTCTAAAAGTTAAAAGAATAACCGGCATCTTTTAGTAGAGTACTACAAAAAAAGTTTTTTGAATTTAGCTTGCGATAAGATATTTCCTTACACAAATTTTCAGCGGTCAGCTCTGAATTGATCCAGATGTTTTCATTATAATCAGTGTTAATGGATCTTCAAGTTGCAAAAGAAATAGGCAGCTTAAAGCTAATTATGATTATCACCAAAACTTTTGTTCGACTAGTTTCTGAAGCAGTCATACAACATTTCACACTGAACGAGATGTGAGATAATTTGAAAAGATGAAGGCGGCCTGTCAAAGTCTTCAGAACTAACGTTTGATTTAACAAAAGAGATTAATCCATAATTAAGTACATTTAGTCTGGTACTCTTGACACAGTTCTTTGTTCGTATCATATTTCTGAAATTGAACGGGAGAAGAGCTCTTCCATCTGTTCCAAAAGGTATTTTTGGCAGAGTTCAACACCTTTTCTGCGTCGTTTTTTCACAAAAGTTGGTTTTATCAAATTCAAAAAGTTGTTTCATCATACGAAATGCATTTGTCGTAATGGAGATCAAAAGAAGCAGAAATTTATACAATTAAGAGTGAGCAGTGAAGTGTCCTGAACAATATGTGTTTGAAGTTATTTCATTTCATCAAATGTTCTCGAGCAGAATAAAAATGTTTCGTATCTTAGTATCATTAAAATTTATTATCAAGGCTGTTGAAAACTATGGTGCAACAGTTTTCAGGCAAAAAATATCATCGTATTTTTCTCTGATTAAAAATTTTTCCGATTTATGTTTGTCTTTTGTAGCATTCAAATGAGAACCCACTAATGACATCTGGAGCCATATTTGCGTCATACGTTCAATAACTATCTCCACAATACCCTTTTAGACACATAACTTGAGTTCAGCAAAAAATGTGTTCCCAAATACTGATGTTAGTTATCCTTCAACAATGCATCCAACCAATGCTCAAATATATATCTCTGAAATTGAACGGGAGAAGACCTCTTCCATCTGTTCCAAAAGGTATTTTTGGCAGAGTTCAACACCTTTTCTGCGTTATTTTAACACAAAAATTTATTTTATCAAATTCAAAAATTTGTTTCATCACACGGAAAGCATTTGTCCTGATGGAGAACAAAAGAAGGAGAAATTTATACAATTAAGAGTGAGCAGTGAAGTGTCCTGAACAATGAGTGTTTGAAGTTATCTCATTTCGTCATTTTTCATCGAGCAGAATTAAAATATTTCTTATCTGAATATCCTTAGAATCTATTATCGAGGCTGTTGAAAACAATGGTGCAACTGTTTCCAGGCAAAAAATATCATCGTAATTTTTTCTTGATTAAAACTTATACCAATTTATGTTTGTCTTTTGTAACATTCAAAATGAGACCCCACTAATAGCGTCTGGTGCCATATTTGCGTCATTCGTTCAATAACTATCTCCACAATACCCTTTTAGACCCATAACTTGAGTTCAGCAAAAAATGTGTTCCCAAATACTGATGATATCCTTCAACAATGCATCAAACTATTGCTCAAAATTATCACAATTTTGCAAAGCACGTCCGTGTTGAATAAATCTATTCTGTTTAATTGAAATGCTCCTTTTTGTAGGGATGAGTGACGAACTGGGGACAGAAACAGAGGTTTTTTTTACTTTTTGGCATTTAAAAAAGCACTAAATCGTAACTTATGCTACAAAATGCATCACTTCTCATAGAGAGCAATTAAAAGCGGACAGCGTACAAAGTATTTCGTTGACATTTTCAGTGTTCTGAAATTAACAATTGAGTTGTTTCTAGGTCTAAAATAGAGAAAATTAGTTTATATTCATATCTTTTCGTTTTTTTAAGTTTTGCTCACTTTGGATCACATTTAAAAGTTTCTACCCCACGCAGTCTTAGAAGCTTTTATGATCACTGTTCATAAGTTTTCAATAACGGTTTCCAGGTTGTCAATTTGAATCTTAATTTTTTCCATAATTTACCAGAAAGTGTTAATTATTCCCTCGAGTTGTCTTCAGAGGTGCTAATAACTTGAAACTTATCCAATACGTTTCCTCTGGTATGGCAATATTTCGTCCATCTTCAGTGCAAAAAACGAAATACATATTTTTTTGTTTTTCTAAAAGTAAAAAGAGTTACGGGCATCTTCCTGTAGAGTACTACACAAAAAGTTTTTTGATTTTAGGTTGCAATAAATTATGTTATTGCACAAAGTTTCAGCGGAAAGCTCTGAATTCATCCAGTTGTTTTTATTATAATCAGTGTTAATGGATCCCCAGGTTGCAAAAGCATTAGGCAGCTTAAAGCTAATTATGATTATCACCAAAACTTTTGTTCGACTAGTTTCTGAAGCAGTCATACAACATTTCACACTGAACGAGATGTGAGATAATTTGAAAAGATGAAGGCGGCCTGTCAAAGTCTTCAGAACTAACGTTTGATTTAACAAAAGAGATTAATCCATAATTAAGTACATTTAGTCTGGTACTCTTGACACAGTTCTTTGTTCGTATCATATTTTTGAAATTGAACGGGAGAAGAGCTCTTCCATCTGTTCCAAAAGGTATTTTTGGCAGAGTTCAACACCTTTTCTGCGTCGTTTTATCACAAAAGTTGGTTTTATCAAATTCAAAAATTTGTTTCATCATACGAAATGCATTTGTCCTGATGGAGAACAAAAGAAGCAGAAATTTATACAAATAAGAGTGAGCAGTGAAGTGTCCTGAACAATAAGTGTTTGAAGTTATCTCATTTCGTCATTTTTCCTCGAGCAGAATTAAAAAATTTCTTATCTGAGTATCCTTAGAATCTGTTATCAAGGCTGTTGAAAACTATGGTGCAACTGTTTCCAGGCAAAAAATATCATCGTTATTTTTTCCTGATTAAAACTTATACCAATTTATGTTTGACTTTTGTAACATTCAAAATGAGATCCCACTAATAGCATCTGGTGCCATATTTGCGTCATTCGTTCAATAACTATCTCCACAATACCCTTTTAGACCCATAACTTGAGTTCAGCAAAAAATGTGTTCCCAAATACTGATGATATCCTTCAACAATGCATCAAACTATTGCTCAAAATTATCACAATTTTGCAAAGCACGTCCGTGTTGAATAAATCTATTCTGTTTAATTGAAATGCTCCTTTTTGTAGGGATGAGTGACGAACTGGGGACAGAAACAGAGGTTTTTTTTACTTTTTGGCATTTAAAAAAGCACTAAATCGTAACTTATGCTACAAAATGCATCACTTCTCATAGAGAGCAATTAAAAGCGGACAGCGTACAAAGTATTTCGTTGACATTTTCAGTGTTCTGAAATTAACAATTGAGTTGTTTCTAGGTCTAAAATAGAGAAAATTAGTTTATATTCATATCTTTTCGTTTTTTTAAGTTTTGCTCACTTTGGATCACATTTAAAAGTTTCTACCCCACGCAGTCTTAGAAGCTTTTATGATCACTGTTCATAAGTTTTCAATAACGGTTTCCAGGTTGTCAATTTGAATCTTAATTTTTTCCATAATTTACCAGAAAGTGTTAATTATTCCCTCGAGTTGTCTTCAGAGGTGCTAATAACTTGAAACTTATCCAATACGTTTCCTCTGGTATGGCAATATTTCGTCCATCTTCAGTGCAAAAAACGAAATACATATTTTTTTGTTTTTCTAAAAGTAAAAAGAGTTACGGGCATCTTCCTGTAGAGTACTACACAAAAAGTTTTTTGATTTTAGGTTGCAATAAATTATGTTATTGCACAAAGTTTCAGCGGAAAGCTCTGAATTCATCCAGTTGTTTTTATTATAATCAGTGTTAATGGATCCCCAGGTTGCAAAAGCATTAGGCAGCTTAAAGCTAATTATGATTATCACCAAAACTTTTGTTCGACTAGTTTCTGAAGCAGTCATACAACATTTCACACTGAACGAGATGTGAGATAATTTGAAAAGATGAAGGCGGCCTGTCAAAGTCTTCAGAACTAACGTTTGATTTAACAAAAGAGATTAATCCATAATTAAGTACATTTAGTCTGGTACTCTTGACACAGTTCTTTGTTCGTATCATATTTTTGAAATTGAACGGGAGAAGAGCTCTTCCATCTGTTCCAAAAGGTATTTTTGGCAGAGTTCAACACCTTTTCTGCGTCGTTTTATCACAAAAGTTGGTTTTATCAAATTCAAAAATTTGTTTCATCATACGAAATGCATTTGTCGTAATGGAGATCAAAAGAAGCAGAAATTTATACAATTAAGAGTGAGCAGTGAAGTGTCCTGAACAATATGTGTTTGAAGTTATTTCATTTCATCAAATGTTCTCGAGCAGAATAAAAATGTTTCGTATCTTAGTATCATTAAAATTTATTATCAAGGCTGTTGAAAGCTATGGTGCAACAGTTTTCAGGCAAAAAATATCATCGTATTTTTCTCTGATTAAAAATTTTTCCGATTTATGTTTGTCTTTTGTAACATTCATAATGAGAACCCACTAATGACATCTGGAGCCATATTTGCGTCATACGTTCAATAACTATCTCCACAATACCCTTTTAGACCCATAACTTGAGTTCAGCAAAATATGTGTTCCCAAATACTGATGTTATCCTTCAACAATGCATCAAACTATTGCTCAAAATTATCACAATTTTGCAAAGCACGTCCGTGTTGAATAAATCTATTCTGTTTAATTGAAATGCTCCTTTTTGTAGGGATGAGTGACGAACTGGGGACAGAAACAGAGGTCTTTTTTCAAATTTGGCATTTAAAAAAGCACTAAATCGTAACTTATCCTACAAAATGCATCACTTCTCATAGAGAGCAATTAAAAGCGGACAGCGTTCAAAGTATTTCGTTGACATTTTCAGTGTTCTGAAATTAACAATTGAGTTGTTTCTAGGTCTAAAAGAGAAAATTAATTTATATTCATATCTTTTCGTTTTTTTAAGTTTTGCTCACTTTGGATCACATTTAAAAGTTTCTACCCCACGCAGTCTTAGAAGCTTTTATGATCACTGTTCATGAGTTTTCAATAACGGTTTCCAGGTTGTCAATTTGAATCTTAATTTTTTCCATAATTTACCAGAAACTGTTAATTATTCCCTCGAGTTGTTTTCAGAGGTGCTAATAACGTGAAACTTATCCAAATGTTTTCCACTGGTATCGCAATATTTTCGTTCATCTTCAGTGCAAAAAATGAAATACATTTCTTTTGTTTTTCTAAAAGTTAAAAGAATAACCGGCATCTTTTAGTAGAGTACTACAAAAAAAGTTTTTTGAATTTAGCTTGCGATAAGATATTTCCTTACACAAATTTTCAGCGGTCAGCTCTGAATTGATCCAGATGTTTTCATTATAATCAGTGTTAATGGATCTTCAAGTTGCCATAGAAATAGGCAGCTTAATGCTAATTATGATTATCACCAAAACTTTTGTTCGACTAGTTTCTGAAGCAGTCATACAACATTTCACACTGAACGAGATGTGAGATAATTTGAACAGATGAAGGCGGCCTGTCAAAGTCTTCAGAACTAACGTTTGATTTAACAAAAGAGATTAATCCATAATTAAGTACATTTAGTCTGGTACTCTTGGCACAGTTCTTTGTTCGTATCATATTTCTGAAATTGAACGGGAGAAGACCTCTTCCATCTGTTTCAAAAGGTATTTTTGGCAGAGTTCAACACCTTTTCTGCGTTGTTTTAACACAAAAAAATATTTTATCAAAATCAAAAATTTGTTTCAGCACGCGGAATGCATTTGTCCTGATGGAGAACAAAAGAAGCAGAAATTTATACAAATAAGAGTGAGCAGTGAAGTGTCCTGAACAATAAGTGTTTGAAGTTATCTCATTTCGTCATTTTTCCTCGAGCAGAATTAAAAAATTTCTTATCTGAGTATCCTTAGAATCTGTTATCAAGGCTGTTGAAAACTATGGTGCAACTGTTTCCAGGCAAAAAATATCATCGTTATTTTTTCCTGATTAAAACTTATACCAATTTATGTTTGACTTTTGTAACATTCAAAATGAGATCCCACTAATAGCATCTGGTGCCATATTCGCGTCATTCGTTCAATAACTATCTGCACAATACCCTTTTAGACCCATAACTTGAGTTCAGCAAAAAATGTGTTCCCAAATACTGATGTTAGTTATCCTTCAACAATACATCAAACTAATGCTCAAAATTATCACATTTTTGCAAAGCACGTCCGTGTTGAATAATTCTATTCTGTTTATTTGAAATGCTCCTTTTTTGTAGGGATGAGTAACGAGCTGGGGACAGAAACAGAGGTTTTTTTTTACTTTTTGGCATTTAAAAAAGCACTAAATCGTAAACTATCCTACAATATGCATCACTTCTCATAGAGAGCAATTAAAAGCGGACAACGTACAAAGTATCTCGTTGACATTTTCAGTATTCTTAAACTAACAATTGAGTTGTTTCTAGGTTTAAAAGAGAAAATTAATTTATATTCATATCTTTTCGTTTTTTTTAAGTTTTGCTCACTTTGGATCAGATTTAAAAGTTTCTACCCCACGCAGTCTTAGAAGCTTTTATGATCACTGTTCATTAGTTTTCAATAACGGTTTCCAGGTTGTCAATTTGAATCTTAATTTTTTTCCATAATTTACCAGAAAATGTTAATTATTCCCTCGAGTTGTCTTCAGAGGTGCTAATAACTTGAAAGTTATCCAAATGTTTTTCTTTGGTATCGCAATATTTTTTTTTATATTCAGTGCAAAAAATGAAATACATTTCTTTTGTTTTTCTAAAAGTAAAAAGGGTTTCCGGCGTCTTGTAGTAGAGTACTACATAAAAATGTTTTTTAATTTTAGATTGCGATAAATTTTTCCTTACACAAAGTTTCAGCGGTTTCCTTACACAAAGTTTCAGTGTTATTAGATCCCCAGGCTGCAAAAACATTAGGCATTTTAAACCTAATTATGATTATCACCAAAATTTTCGTTCAACTAGTTTCTGAAGCAGTCATACAACATTTCACACTGAACGAGATGTGAGATAATTTGAACAGATGAAGGTGGCCTGTCAATGTCTTCAGAACTAACGTTTGATTTAACAAAAGAGATTAATCCATAATTAAGTACATTTAGTCTGGTACTCTTGACACAGTTCTTTGTTCGTATCATATTTCTGAAATTGAACGGGAGAAGACCTCTTCCATCTGTTCCAAAAGGTATTTTTGGCAGAGTTCAACACCTTTTCTGCGTTGTTTTAACTCAAAAATTTATTTTATCAAATTCAAAAATTTGTTTCATCACACGGAAAACATTTGTCCTGATGGAGAACAAAAGAAGCAGAAATTTATACAATTAAGAGTGAGCAGTGAAGTGTCCTGAACAATAAGTGTTTGAAGTTATCTCATTTCGTCATTTTTCCTCGAGCAGAATTAAAATATTTCTTATCTGAGTATCCTTAGAATCTATTATCGAGGCTGTTGAAAACTATGGTGCAACTGTTTCCAGGCAAAAAACATCATCGTAATTTTTTCCTCATTAAAACTTTTACCATTTATGTTTGTCTTTTGTAACATTCAAAATGTTACCATCTGGTGCCATATTTGGTGCCACTAATAGCATCTGGTGCCATATTTGCGTCATTCGTTCAATAACTATCTCCACAATACCCTTTTAGACCCATAACTTGAGTTCAGCAAAAAATGTGTTCCCAAATACTGATGTTAGTTATCCTTCAACAATGCATCAAACTAATGCTCAAAATTATCACAATTTTGCAATGCACGTCCGTGTTGAATAATTCTATTCTGTTTATTTGAAATGATCCTTTTTTGTAGGGATGAGTAACGAGCTGGGGACAGAAACAGAGGTTTTTTTTACTTTTTGGCATTTAAAAAAGCACTAAATCGTAACTTATCCTACAATATGCATCACTTCTCATAGAGAGCAGTTAAAAGCGGACAACGTACAAAGTATCTCGTTGAGATTTTCAGGGTTCTGAAACTAACAATTGAGTTGTTTCTAGGTCTAAAAGAGAAAATTAATTTTTATTCATATCTTTTCGTTTTTTTTTAAGTTTTGCTTACTTTGGATCACATTTAAAAGTTTCTACCCCACGCAGCCTTAGAAGCTTTTATGATCACTGTTCATTAGTTTTCAATAACGGTTTCCAGGTTGTCGATTTGAATCTTAATTTTTTTCCATAATTTACCAGAAAATGTTAATTATTCCCTCGAGTTGTCTTCAGAGGTGCTAATAACTTGAAACTTATCCAAATGTTTTCCTCTGGTATCGCAATATTTTCGTTTATATTCAGTGCAAAAAATGAAATACCTTTCTTTTGTTTTTCTAAAAGTAAAAAGAGTTTCCGGCGTCTTGTAGTAGAGTACTACACAAAAATGTTTTTTAATTTTATATTGCGATAATTTTTTCCTTACACAAAGTTTCAGCGGTTTCCTTACACAAAGTTTCAGTGTTATTAGATCCCCAGGCTGCAAAAACATTAGGCATTTTAAACATAATTATGATTATCACCAAATCTTTGTTCAACTAGTTTCTGAAGCAGTCATACAACATTTCACACTGAACGAGATGTGAGATAATTTGAACAGATGAAGGCGGCCTGTCAAAGTCTTCAGAACTAACGTTTGATTTAACAAAAGAGATTAATCCATAATTAAGTACATTTAGTCTGGTACTCTTGACACAGTTCTTTCTTCGTATCATATCTCTGAAATTGAACGGGAGAAGACCTCTTCCATCTGTTCCAAAAGGTATTTTTGGCAGAGTTCAACACCTTTTCTGCGTTATTTTAACACAAAAATTTATTTTATCAAATTCAAAAATTTGTTTCATCACACGGAAAGCATTTGTCCTGATGGAGAACAAAAGAAGGAGAAATTTATACAATTAAGAGTGAGCAGTGAAGTGTCCTGAACAATGAGTGTTTGAAGTTATCTCATTTCGTCATTTTTCATCGAGCAGAATTAAAATATTTCTTATCTGAGTATCCTTAGAATCTATTATCGAGGCAGTTGAAAACAATGGTGCAACTGTTTCCAGGCAAAAAATATCATCGTAATTTTTTCTTGATTAAAACTTATACCAATTTATGTTTGTCTTTTGTAACATTCAAAATGAGACCCCACTAATAGCGTCTGGTGCCATATTTGCGTCATTCGTTCAATAACTATCTCCACAATACCCTTTTAGACCCATAACTTGAGTTCAGAAAAAAATGTGTTCCCAAATACTGATGTTAGTTATCCTTCAACAATGCATCAAACTAATGCTCAAAATTATCACAATTTTGCAAAGCACGTCCGTGTTGAATAATTCTGTTCTGTTTATTTGAAATGCTCCTTTTTTGTAGGGATGAGTAACGAGCTGGGGACAGAAACAGAGGTTTTTTTACTTTTTGGCATTTAAAAAAGCACTAAATCGTAACTTATCCTACAATGTGCATCACTTCTCATAGAGAGCAGTTAAAAGCGGACAACGTACAAAGTATCTCGTTGACATTTTCAGGGTTCTGAAACTAACAATTGAGTTGTTTCTAGGTCTAAAAGAGAAAATTAATTTTTATTCATATCTTTTCGTTTTTTTTTAAGTTTTGCTTACTTTGGATCACATTTAAAAGTTTCTACCCCACGCAGCCTTAGAAGCTTTTATGATCACTGTTCATTAGTTTTCAATAACGGTTTCCAGGTTGTCAATTTGAATCTTAATTTTTTTCCATAATTTACCAGAAAATGTTAATTATTCCCTCGAGTTGTCTTCAGAGGTGCTAATAACTTGAAACTTATCCAAATGTTTTCCTCTGGTATCGCAATATTTTCGTTTATATTCAGTGCAAAAAATGAAATACATTTCTTTTGTTTTTCTAAAAGTAAAAAGAGTTTCCGGCGTCTTTTAGTAGAGTACTACACAAAAATTTTTTTTTATTTTAGGTTGCGATAAGTTTTTCCTTACACAAAGTTTCAGCGGTTTCCTTACACAAAGTTTCAGTGTTAATGGATCCCCAGGCTGCAAAAACATTAGGCAGCTTAAACCTAATTATGATTATCACCAAAATTTTCGTTCAACTAGTTTCTGAAGCAGTCACACAACGCCTCACACTGAATGAGATGTGAGATAATTTGAACAGATGAAGGCGGTCTGTCAAAGTTTTCAGAAGTAACGTTTGATTTTTTTAAACCTTTATTCTGGTAGTCCTGACATAGTTGTTTGCTCGTATCATCCGTCTGAAGTTGAACGGAAGAAGACCTCCTCCATCTGTTCCAAAAGGTATCTTTGGCAGCGTTGAAAACCTGTTCTGTCTTCTTGTTCACTTCTTTGATTATTTCCTGAATAAATAATATCACAACAATTCGTGTTTCGTGCTGTACCAGTTTTCTCCGTTTCAAAAGTGATAGCATCTTACAAAAAAGTAAAATCATCAAAACGACGCATAAGTAAACTGGCTGTACAACAAGAAAAGTCGAACAAACAAGAACTTATAAAACATACTGCATTTACTAATACCCAGGCAGAAGTCCTCGACCCAAGACAGGTATGGGTCAGACGGACCTGGGTCGCGGACAGGGTGATTCAGACGGAGCAGACACGAATTCAGGTATGGGCCAGACAGAACAGACCTTGGTCACCCTGGGCCAGACAGAGCAGACCCAAGACCAACCCAGGGCCAGACAGAACAGACCGGAGACATTGGCCAGACTGAACAGACCCAATGCCGACCCTGGGCCAGACCAAGCAGACCAAAGACCAACCCAGGGCCAGACAGAACAGACCCGAGACCTCGGCCAGACTGAACAGACACAATGCTGACCCTCCGCCAGACCAAGCAGACCAAAGACCAACACTGGGCCAGACAGAACAGACCGGAGACATGGGCCAGACTGAACAGACCCAATGCCGACCCTGGGCCAGACTGACGAGAACTAAGACCAACCCTGGGCCAGACAGAACAGACCCGAGACCTCCCGTGTTGAGAAATAGCGACGAAAGCGACCCAAGAAGCGTCGTTATTTGTCGATTTTGTCGAGAAGTGCGTTTTCTTATGTAACAAGTGTCGGTTATTGTCGTTTTTGTCGGTATCTTTATCGAAAATTTTTATTTTTAAATCATTTTTTCTATATGATTCCAAAGTTTGACCCCCCAACCTAGGTTTTTGAGTTCTTGCTGTAATCTACTTTCGAATTATACTGGAAATTTTTTAAAAAAATTGCATGGTGCAAGTGAAACTAGAAATTGTTGAAGGGAGACAAAAATAGTGAAAATATAAAAAAAAATAATTTTAAATCATTTTTTTATACGATCGAGCCAAAATTTGACCACCCCAACCAAGGTTTTTGAGTTCTGGCTGTAATCTACTTTCAAATTATTCTTGAATAGACCAACGATTGGGTATGGGCCAGACCAAACAGACCGACAATTGGGTATGGGCCAGACAAAACAGACCCAATTTAGGTATGGGTCAGACGGAGCGGCGCGACCAAAAAATTGTCCAGACTATGAGCTCGGTCGCACCGGACCCCCCTGTCCGTCTGCCCATACCTGTCTTGGGCGGAGGACTTCATCCTGGGTAGAATGAAGAACTCAAATGTGATTGGTTAAAATTATACCCAAAAGAGTATAACTGAGAAATGCGTCGCAAAAACTCTTTGGAAAAGTGATTCTGGATCAAAAATTGAGATATGATCTTATCTTTGCAGAATACCGGACGCTTTCAATCATAAACAGTCGGAATATTGCAATAGGACAGAAGAGAGATGGTAAAAAATGTCTTCAAAACCCAATTAACCCGGCAGGATACACCATTATTTCTATAGAAAAGGAAAAATTATATATTACGGGAGTCATTGTGCCAAAAGTTAAAAGTTTGAATTGAAAAACGGAAAAATCATAACACCGGGTGAAATTAAAATATAACACAAGAATTTTTAACTAACGGTTTCTGTTCTGGGAAACGTTATCTCAGCCAAACAAGCAAATATAAAAGCATTGCTTCAAATTCCTAGGAGGAAACTCATACTTGCAATTCTTTTAAAGTACGGAACTTTTACCGTTAAGCGCAATTTATTTTCACGACAAAAGACAAACTTTCAAAGAAAACAAACTACATCAAGTACAAGAGATCTAGAGAGATAAAAATTCTGTAGCCAAAATATCCAAAAGAACGAAACACTTTCCCCTGGACCCCGACCAAAACAAAACGTTCAAAACTGCACATCTGATCCAAGTAGCACTCAAATATTTCTTCGCGAGACTACACAACAAAAGAAAAAGACCAATTTGATGGCCTTTCGAGAGCCAGCAGAGAATTTGTCAGAATCGCGGCTACTCATCGTCAACAATCAGAAAACTTTCAACTTCCTCTTGAAGGAAATTCTCAAAAAAACCTCCAGAAAAATATTTTTATCTAAATGAATATAGTAATCTTAGAGTAAAAGACAATTAGAGTAAACAAAAATTAGGACAATTAGAGACCTCGTGGAATGATTTCTTTCATTTTAGGAAATTTGTGAAGCTTTTCATCAAAATCACATGATAATCGTCTCAATTGAAACATTAAATTACTTGCACGATTATGTCAGTATTTGATATTTAGAGCACTACAAAGATTTTTACTAATTATTTTTATGTCCAATTAATTGAGTATTCAATATAACTCACTGAATCAGCTTTTAATAAACCAAATAAGACAGTTTGATGTAATGGGGAATTTCTGGTAACTGGAGATCGGCTCAGCATTTAATTGATGCCCAAGTTCACTTCGTTTTTAAGAAGTCACTCTGCACTTTTGGTAAAAGTTCCGTCTTTTGTCACAATTGTAATTACTTCCCGACTGCTTCAGTCAATTGAATATTGCTGAGTAGACAATCAACTGAAAAAATTCTGTCAAAATTCCGAAAATGCATTGATATTTTGGCGAATTTATTTGCGAGCCTCATCTTCAAAGTTCGGCAATCTTTACAGCGCTTTTAAGCTGATTAATATGATAAAAGCAATAAGGTGGGCTGCCAGGATTAAAGACTCTAACAAACTATAATAAGAACGTTACACAATATGAAACAAAATTTATTTTCGACCAATTCTCGATAACCTATCAATTATGAAAAACCCAAAGACCGACACAAGTGATGTAACTAGCAGCCGGGAGGAATGTTTTTATAATGACAACAAGGCGGCTCGGTAATGTGCAATGGCACATAAGGTTCCGACCCCGCCCATCCACAATTTTGTGGATGGGCGACCAAATGAGGAACAGATAGAAAAACCCAAAAATTATTTTCTGCGAATCCCAAAAAAGCCCAAGTCTTTTTCAAAAAATTCCGTATGAACGATAAGATAACCTCCAAAACAAATAACTCAGTGGAGTAAAAATTGATGCATTAGATTGCTGTAATATGTCAATATTAAGAGAGCGAGTCAAAACGAACAGCAAAATCAAACAACAACAACAACAAACATTAATTATATCAAAAAATTTATGTCCCTCTTAAAAACTAAATTTAATAACAAAGTCAACATACCGTCAGATAAACCTGAAACTAAACAAAAATAACTTAAAAATCACCACAAAACATATGCGACCAGTCCATAGAAAGGTTGGGTAATAATTATACAAAAAAGAACAAAAACAGAAAAGTAAAAAAAATTAACTTTTTTTTTGAAACAATTAACTTCAAAGTAATAAATACCATTAGGAATAAATTAATATTACCACAAATTTGCGATTACCACTGCTTCTATAGAAGGGCATTAGGACCTGACCTTATTCATTTTTTAGAGCGGCTAAAAAGAACAACAAAGAACAAACAAAATTTAAATTGAAACTTGCCAGAAAACGCTGTCAAAACCGTCAAGCCAAATTTTGGCACTCAAAATATATTTGATTGCGCCTTCTTCAAACAGTTATAATGTAGTACGTGGCCATTGATTAGTAAGACTAGGTAACAAGTAGACAAAAAAGCGGAGTGCTAAAGTATGTAATACTTTTAATTTTTTTTTTCGAAACAAAATTACATTCAATGTCATGAAAGGCATTAATTACAAAAAGAACTATTTAAATATCATCGTTTTTTCATGAAAAAGAAACCCTCGAGACCTGTAATTATCCAGAATATTTCTTGCATCTACAAAAAGAACGTCAAATATGACAAAAATCAAATTAATTTAATTTTTTTTTGTGAAAAAGCGGTGTCGAAGCCAGTAAGGTCATAACAAAATCTTTAATAAAAAGATTTTTGGACACTAATCCCCTTTATTCCCTTGACACCCATAATGTCATATTTGACCTGTAATCAACTAACGAGATTAGGTAACAAAAAGAAACATAAAAAGAACAAAATTGCGAAGTTAAAAAATTATTTTTTAATTTTGGAAAACGATGGGTTTGAAAGTCATAAAAGCCATCAGCTATCTGCTAATATCAGAATATCGGTTTTTCTATTCTTCCATGAAAAGCCAATGAAAGCTATCACTAAACAGGAAATTTCATACGACCGAAACGACAAAGTATAAATGACAGTTAAGACAAAATTAAAAAATTCAATTGATTTCTTCAAGAAAGAGGCCTCGAGGCCATTAAAACGATGATTTATATCTTTCAAGATTTTAATATGTTCAATTGTGTTTTAATTTGAATGCTAATAAGGTGACATGAGAACTGTCAATAATGTGATAATGTGACAAAATTAGAAAAGGTGAAAACCTGGCAAATATCAAAACAAACAAAAATCTAAAATCTTGTAGTATCAAAGCCAGAAAACAATAATTTCAGGCTTAAAACTGCAATCGAGAATAAATGTTAACTCAGTAGAAAGAAGAAGCGGTCTTTTTTTGCTGACACTAAGCTGGAAGTTGAACAAATTAAGAAAAAAATAGAGGAAAAGTTAATTAAGCCATTATTTATTGAAAAGTCAATTATTTTTAAAAAAAACCACCATAAACTTTCAATTAAAAAACTAAATGAATTAGCCTGGAGCTGTTTCGCAAGCGAATTGGTTGGACCTATCACTCCTGAGCTTTGATTTGATATGTTCTGTTCTTTATTATTAAAAAAAAGTCTTTTTTTAAAAAAAAAGACCGACTGATTACAACCCGATTTTTTTTTGGATTGTAACAGTCCAAGAATGGCCCAAAACTACCCCTGTTAATACTTATTGTCCGTTAAGAACAATTGATTTTTCAAATGTTGTAGATATAGATAATTTCTGAGTTGAAACTCAAAATAAATTTTGCATTTTTGATAATCAACGAGTAAAGTTAGCAAAAAACGGCAAAGTTTTAACTACAAGGCACTCTCTGCGGACTCTGAAGTAGAAATAGCCCCCCTCTGAGTCTACAAAGATTGTATGAGTGTTGTTTGGGGGTGTACTGTAGGCAAATTTAATCAAAGTGGACTAAAGTAGCTTATTTCGTGCTGTTGTTGATGAAAAAGGCTAAATTTTGAAATGTTTATCCAGATTTTTTGACCAAAAAATTAAATCAAAACAATCAAAAATGCTTGTTCGTCTTCAAAAATGAAATCAACGACACTATTCTTAAAAATTATAACAAATTTTAGCAAAATTGACGAAAATTTAGGCAAAAATTCCGGAAAATGTGAATAAAAACAACGTGAATTCACTCTTCTTTTCTCAGAAGTTTAAGCCTCGATAACTCCCTGTAGAAAACGAAAATTAAAAAAACCTTTTTAATTCCATATTCTAAGCTGAACGAGCTTTCTAATGATACCAGTCTCAACTCTCTACGATGAATATATCGAGCGGCGAAAATTCACTGAACAAAAAAAAAAAAACCCAGTTGAGTATATAGTTCCTCCCCCCTCAAGAGGGTCGGAACAATAACTTTGAATGAAAAATAGGGACTATGGATTTTCCGTTGTTTTTTCATTATATCAATGTAATTCAATGGCTCAGTTTCAAATATTATCATACTCTGTCCCACAAAACACTAGTACTGGGCCTGATTGAGTTAAAAGATCAGAAATTTCTCATAACTGTTCTCTCAGTTGGACATGATATTTACATAACTCATCATTGTGATATTTCTGATTTTCAAATATATTGTGGAAGCATTTTAAAATACTGATTATAAAGATAGTCAAAAGTGTTACAAGGGCTATAAAGATAATTTACTTTAGTAAAACAAATTTGCAAAGAAACGTCGTAGTAATTTTTAAAAAGCTTTTTAATTTCTTTTGTATTTTATTAAATCTTTTTCAAGAATTGCAAATGTTTGGGAATCTTTTTCTGTTATTGTAAGTTCAAACTTTGCAGTGAGATGATTTTTACCACAACAAAAGGTGACTGTGGATCTAGAGATCAGGATAAGTTTCGTTTCTGTCTGAAAAAAGCGGCCTAGGAACTTCAAGAACCCTGACTTGAGCTTGATTCAGGTCTTTGTCTAGCTTTGACTGTTTTTTCTGCAGTTCATTGTCCAATTAGTTATCTTTTGTATTGTGTTTTGATCTTTGGTCTGATTTTTGGGTGATGCAATCGATTAATGCAAACTCAAAAGATTGTTTTCCTGCACAGCTTCTTGCCCGTAAACTAGCAGAATATAACATAATAACACCCAATAGGAAGGTTCAGAGAATCAAAAAATTTTGCTTATGAGTTTTTTTCACTTAAAGATTTAAAACGTTTAAAGACTTTGAAAATTATTCAAGATTTTGCATTTCCGTTCGTAGTTGTTAGCTAAATTTTTTGAATGATACTTGCAACGCAGAATTGTTTTTGTTTCAGAAAAAGACCAATTTGATGGTAATTTGATAGTCAGCAGAGAATTTGTCAGAATCACCGCTACTCATCGTCAACAATCGGAAAACTTTCAACTTCCTCTTGAATTAAATTCCCCAAAAAATCCGCAAAAAAATATTTTTATCTAAGAGAATATATTAATCTTAGAGTAAACTCAGTCCCTTTTGGAATGAGTACCAAAATCTTCAAAATCACGTGATAACCGTTTCAAATGACACATTAAATCACTTGCACGATTATCCCACGATTTGAAATTTAGAGCACTACAGAGAAGTTTTACTAATTATTTTTGTGCCCAATTAATTGAGTGTCCAATATAACTCAATGAATCAGCTTTTAACTTTCATCTGCGTCGAGAAAAAAACCAAGTAATTCTGGTTGATGTCATTAAGAAATTTTGGTAACTGGAGATCAGCTCAGCATTTAATTGACACCAAGTTTACTTCGTTTCTAAGAAGTCACTCTGCATTTTTGAAAAAAGTTCCGTCTTTTGTCACAATTGTATTTGTTTCCCAACTACTTTAGTCATTTGAATATTGCATGATGGACAATCAACGTAAAAAAAACTTCGACAAAAGTCCAAACATGCATTGGGATTTTTGGAGAATTTGTTTGTGAGCCTTGTCATCAAAGTTCGACAATCATTATATCGCTTTGAAGCTGATTGTTTGATATAATAAAAGCAATAAGGTGGCCTACCACGTTTAAAAATTCTAACAAACTATTATACGAACGTTACACAATATGAAACAAAATTTCTTTTCGACCAATTCTCGATAATCTATAAATTGTGAAAAACCCAAAGACGGAGACAAATGATTTAATTAGCAACCGGATGGGATGTTTTTATAATGACAACAACTTTGAATGAAAAACAAAGGCTGCGGTTTATTCGGTTGTTTTTTCATTATATCAAAGTAACTCAATGGCTCAGTTTTAAATATTATCATACTCTGTCCCACAATACATAAGTATTGGGCCTGAACGAGTTTTAAATAATCCTGAAATTTCCCCTAACTTTTCTCTCACTTGGAAATGTTACCGACATGATAATTACATAACTGATCACTGTAACATTTCTGATTTTCAATTCCTTCGTGGAAGCATTTAAAAATAGTGATTGTAAAGATAGGCAATAGTGTTACAAGGGCTATAAAGTGAATTTACTTTAGAAAAAACAAATTTGCAAGGAAATGTCGTAGTAAATTTTAAACAGCGTTTTAATTTCTTTTGTATTTTTTATTCTTTTTCAAGAATCAAGAATGTTTGGGAATCTTTTTTTATTATTTTAAGTTCAAACTTTGCAATGAGATAATATTTGTGTCAACAAAAGGTAACTGTGGATCCAAAGATGAGGATAAGTTTCGTTTCTGTCTGAAAAAAGCGGCTTAGGAACTTCAAGAACCTTGACTTGAGCTTGATTCAGGTCTTTGTCGAGTTTTGACTGTTTTTTTCTGCAGTTCATTGTCCAATCAGTTATCTTTTGTATTGTGTTTTGATCTTTGGTCTGCTTTTTGGGTGATGCAATCGATTAGTGCAAACTCAAAAGATCGTTTTCTTGCACAACTTTTTGCCCATAAACTAGCAGAAAGTAACATAATAACACCCAATTAGAACGTTTAGAAATTCAAAAACAATTGCGTTTGAATTTTTTTCACTTAAAGGTTTAAAATTTATAGAGACTTTAAATATTATTTAAGTTTTCGCCTTTCGATTTCTAGTTGTTACCTAAATTTTTTAATGACAATAGCCACGCAATATTGTTTTGAAATTAGACACCACTCAAAAAACTCAAACAATATTTCTCAAATTATCAACTTTTTCAAATGCAAAATCCAGTGTCTCTGCTTGCATAATAGGATGTAACCAAAAAATGTTGGATTATTTTCTAAAATTGCTATTTTTAGTTAGCAGCTGGTTATTGCATCATATAGACAAAACCTGAAAAATTTAACAAACATATTATCTTTTTGCAACTCTCATTTTTTCATAATATATATTTGGCATTGGGTTTTGACATTGTTAGATGACAGTTCTAACCTTTTTAATTTTCTTCAATTATATTGAATAATGTTGAGTTTTTTTTTGAACTTTAACATAAGTTACGGCCTGGCAATCATAAAAGGCTTGCTTGCTTCCCTAAAATCCTTCCTATTTTTTTAGCTGCTGAAATTATTTTGATGTGTTTTTTAATTCAAGTCTATTGTAAAATCAATCAATATTAACATATTAAAGTTTCATATTGAAAAAAATTTCTAAAATTTCCAAAATTTTCTCACGAATTGTTTCCAATTTTTTTTCTTGTAAGTTCTGAATAATGAGATTTGAATGATAAGAATTAATGATGAAATTTTCTGAATTCTTCTGTTTCGTTTTTGCTAAAAAAATTTTTTAAGGCCGTTGGAGTGGGTTTCGAATTGTCACCTGAACGTCTCGAATAGTCAACTTGGATTTTTGATTTTTCATAATTTTGCTATTTTCATTGCAGTACATCTGTTTTATTTGTGATGTTCCAACAAATTCTTTGTTTTCTCAACATTTTTAGCGACAGTTTTTTAAACTGCTTCATCAAATTCTCTGCTCGATTGGCTTTAGAGCAGCAGATAAAAAGCAAAACAATCTAAAGTGAACCGCTCACACGGTAGAAAACTCTAAGAGGTATAAAAGCGCAGTGAAAGCTAACTTTTACATGCCTCTTACTTAATATTGTTTAATTGATTTTTGGTTTTCAGGTCACGCCAATATTTGTCCCATTAAGACGTCATATTAGGTCCACCTATATAATTAGCTTTGAATCTGACTTTCTAATTTTTTCCCTATTTTTTTTTCAAAGAGTGAAATTAATTAGATCTTTACTTTCTTCACTTACCATGTTCTAATTCAACTAAGATTATTGAAATCAATCGCGGCTTTTTCGGTAAAATTTTAAGTTTTTCAAATGCCGCGATTTTTAGATGGCAATGAATGGGCCTGGACTTCGGGTTTTCCATAGTTCCAACTTCACGTGAAAATATTTTTTCTGAAACGGACTTTTACTTACATCAACTCTCTCTTGGTTGTTGTCCGCTGTAGATTTGGCGCTCTTGGCACCAGATTGAGCCATGTTCTAAAACGAAACAGAACCAGAGTTTTCCTGGAATAAGATAAGAAAACCGACATATTTCATACGTGATGTTTCGTACTCTAGTTTGACCTTTCGAAGTTTTTTTTCTCGAATGAGTGGAGCAAAAATGATTCGGTAATAGTCTACAGCGCATCAAGATTTCTTAAAATAACACTTTGAAGAGTTTCAGCACAAATTTAAAAAAATACATCAATTTTTGTCCATTTTGCAACGCTAGTCCCCATAATGGACAGTCCCTCTATTGTTGGGCAGTATTTACACATACAAGAACTACTGGTAGTTTGACCCTTACAAAATGTGTACTTTAATAAAACAAGACGGCTTGCATGAATCTGTGAGTAACACAGAGTGTTCCAATGTGCCTCTCAATGTTGACAATAGTTTTCTTTTGTTGTCTGAGGAAAAAAGAGAAAAACATTGTTTTAGAAATTCTCAAGTAAAAAAAAATCCATTTTTCAATTGATTAGCTAAAATTCATTGTTTTTGTTGCAATCACATTTTCAAATGTTTTTTTTAACTGTTGAAAATTAAATAAAAATAGATTTTGAACAGTTAAATCAGGTTTAGCCGGCATAATTTTTTGCCCTTTATTCTGCGAACCTAAACAAATTTTTACAGTGCATGCCGCAATTTTCAAGTCTTGCAAGGCAAAACTTCCTTTAAAAATATTTTTCTGCAAATTTACTCGCAAACATCAGCCAGAAAATTTAGCCGGCAGATTGTCGGAAAACAGTCGCGATAGACGTTTGTGGCTTTCCATGAATTGAAACAACTAATGAAACAAGATAGACAGATTGACCACCAGTCCTTTAATAGAACCCTAGACCTTTTGGGTATATTCGGACTGCCATTTCTATGACACTCATACACTCTATAACAAAAAAACCCCAATGGAATTTTTCCAAATTAATATGTAAATCAAAAACTCGAGACTCTAATACTCAAGAATTAGGGCATATACGTTGGGCACTAATTGGATGCACAAAATTGAACTTTAACTAGTTAAAGTTCATAGATTTTAAAGATCATTAAGTGAGATCAGAGTGCGTTTAGTCACGCAATTGACCTAAAAGCAGAAAAAATGACATCACGCTCACAAATTTCAACTGAAAAGCCCGAGAAATCACCAATTTTTAAAAAATCAATTCCAGAAGTCAGGTCGCAAGAATCATAGATAGAGACGACGATTTAAAAAAACATAACAGGACAAATCCTGACGTACAATTCAAAGAATTTTCATTGACTAAACAAAAAACTATACCTGGAAGGGACTATGAGTGAATTGGGAAAACCAATTCGAAAAAAAAACAGATCAAAATGATTTTAAAAAAGACAGAAAATCAAGGTCAAAATGCCGAATGTGAACAAAAAACCACTAGCAAGGAACGAAAATTTGGTTCAAACAAAAAACTATGGCTGGAAAGAACTATGAATGAAATGGGAATACCATTTAGAAAAAAAACCAATCCAAAAAATTGAGAAAAAATAGAACAACTCGAATTGAAATTGCCGTGTTTGAACAAAAAAGTCACTAGTGAGAAATCGATTTTTTTTTCAAACACCGTTTTCTCACTCTACTTTAAAATTTAAAATTAGAGCAAAAAAATATCACGCCACAAAACCACTCGCTTTCACGCTCCTCTTCCTGTTTCAGTGTGATCAAAATCACTACTCCAATTTAACTTCAAAAATTATGAAAATGTGTGAACAGATCTTAAAAAGAGCGCCCCAATACAATTCAAATTTTCTGAATTGTAAAAAACACGATGTCCCTAATAATAATCGCTATCGCTTTGCGGCTACTAAACACAAACATTGATTATATTTGTACAAAGCGGATGTTATAATAATTATTAATGATAGTCTTTTCATACCCTAAATACGCTTGAATCAAGGGCTTTTCGAGCCCAGACGTTATCCATCCAAAGATTTTTTATAGGTCATAGGTCTTTTAAAAAGTGTTTTCATGTGTCATCCGAGGGTCTTTTCATAACTAGCATTTTTGACTCAAAGTTTTTTCAAACGTCTTTTTTAAACGAAATCTGAGGTGCAGTTTCTAGGATTCAGAGATACTTCAAACATAATCTTTAAACGCCTAAAGATCTTCATAAATAATTGCACCAGAAACTTCAGGAGTCAAAAATAATAATCGTTCATGCTAAATTCATGGCACAACATCGGGTTCAATTATCAACCTGCGAAGAGTACTTAATTTATATGAAAATTTGATTTAAGTTTGATTTGAACTGTAAAAAATCCCTGGTCTTAAAAATTCAGTAGTTTTGTTTTAAAAAATTATGTTTTAGATTGTCAGCCCTTACACGTTTTGGTTGACCATTGATCAATCTCGTCACTTATCAGGGGTCCCGTGGTCGACCATGACAATTGTGGGTCAACAAATGGTCGACCCCGACCAATATCAGTTGACCCATTGTGCACCCATTGTCGACCCAAGCCGATAAGGCCGACTCAAAGTCTTCTCATACCTAATAGCGGTCGACCACAATCTCTTCATAGGTTGACCTCTCGACTGGGGACGTCCTAGGAACTAATACTATCCGGTTAGATTATTTTTCCTATCGTAGTAGAAAATTTTTGATGTATATGTGGTTTAAGCAGAAGCCGCTGCTACGCTATGAACAGGGATAAATTAGACGTCTTATTTTTACACTCTTTACACTCTTTTCCTCGTTATTTTTTGGGGAAAATCCGCGGCCCGCGTTAGGTTTGAGCTGGTACATAGTTGAAGTAGATGGAACAGCGTTAAAATTTTTGTTCCACCAAGCATTCAATTTTGTTTTCCTTTCCGTTTTTATCCGGAAATGGAGTAGGATTCAACTGAGTCATTGATCAATGATATTTAATCGAATTATGAATCAAACTTTATATGAACAGTGGAAAATTTATGTCACAAATCACGAAAATAAGCATTGTTTTTGGAGTCAACTCAATTTAATCCTACTTAATTTCCGGATAAAAACAAAGGGAAAACGAAACTGAGAGTATTTCTCATTTCATCTTTGACACAAACGAATTCCCGTTTTCTTCCGCTAGGATCTGAGAACCGGACAAGTACACCCAGGAATTGCATTGAAACTAACAAAAACAAAAACAATTGAACTTTTGATTAAGTTGATCACCTGTTCCGATGTGACCAATTAATTTGAGACACCTGGGCCCACTTAAGTCATTTATTTGGTCATATCCTGCGAATTAATAATGCGGTACGCTATTCCACGTCATTAAAGCACTTTCTCCTTCAATGGGTTCTTAAGATATGCTTATTTTCTCGATCATCCGCGGAAGTTTTATGTTTTGGAGAAACTATTTTATCGTCAGCAAAAATAATGCTTATTTGGATCTACCCCAGACATTTGATAATTTTTATCATGTAAGATCTTACAAATATATTACAAAATTGTCTTATAAGTTCTTATAAGATGATGCGTCGCCTGATAAACACTTTATAAGACAATTTATCAGGTCTTACACGATAAAATCTTTTATCAGGTCTGATAAGAGCTTACACGATAAAAGTTAACTTTTGTCAGATTTTGCAAGATAAAAATACTACCTTATAAGATCTTACACGATAAAAATTCTACCTGACAAAAAATGTTTATCGCGTAAGATCTTATAAGAATCTTATAAGATCTTGTAAGATGAACATTTGGAAAGCTATGACTCATCTTGTTTGATAAGATTTTTATCAGATATTATACTATAAAAATTCTTAAAGTATGACATATTCTTCATATTGAAGACAATTCAGAAGACAAAAGGCTACAGCATGCAACACTTAAGTGTCAGAGCAACAAAGAGAAAAGTATCTTATGTTGTCTGTTGAGATTTATAAGATGTTATAAAAAAGGTTATAAGCAGTAGACAAAAAGCTGCAGCATGCAACACTTAAGTGTCAGAGCAACAAAGAGAAAAGTGTCTTATATTGTCTATTGAGATTGATAAGATATTATATAAAAGGTTATTTGGGTGTCAGGGGCTTTCTCCGAAGCGGTGAATATCAAACTAGGCTGAAAAATCTCAGACTGCTAAGTTTAGCCATAGTACCTAGTTAAGACTCACAAATAAACTGCCGCAAAAATAGAATCAACAGGTTTTTTGATTTTTTTCATAATTGGTTAGTTGACCGATTATTTTTTTAAAATTTCATAGGATTTTGACTACGTTATGCGGTTATATTGAAACCATTAAAACATGTCTTATCAGATCTTTCACGATAAAAATTCTGCCCTGCGTAATCTTTAATCATGTAAGATCTGATAAGACACTTAACAGATCTTATAAGATAACAATTCAGCAGAATTGAATTATTTTCCTAAACAATTTGATAAGTATCTTATCAGCTCTTACACGATTAACGTTCACGTAGGGCAGAATTATTATCATGTAAGACCAGATAAAATTTTTGATCAGCATCTTATCAGATTTTACACGATAAAAATTCCAGAATCACTGGGGTATTCTGTCCCCCCCCCCTCAGCTTAGTGAGCTTGTATTTTTTACACCCCCCAAGCGCACGTTCTATTTTTTTATATAGTAACGTGCTATATAGCAACAAATAATCTGTAACTCCGCTAGTTCAAAACTAATGCCAAATATGCAAACATTTGCAAATTTTTGCCCGATAATGCCAAATTTGTAAGAATTTGCAAATTATCTCTTCACAAGCTCAAATATGCAAAGTTTTGCAAAATAATGTTAAAATTGCAAAAAATTGCAAACGATCTGCCAAGTTCGTTCCGGTCGAGCTCTGCTTAATTTAGCAATGTGGATTATTTTCCTAACCATTTATCGGATATTGATAAATCCTATTGAAAAATGTTTAAAGTACACCTAGTAAACGCTGTGGGTGGTAAAATCAACCTACAAGGCCAACTAATTACGATAAGGGAAACAAATATTCAGACCTCTTTGCAAATATTTGTAAAATTAATGCATTATTTTACAAAGTTTACAAATTTCTTTACAAATAAATGCAAATTTGACATTAAGTTTAATCTAGGGGGTGGGGGCGTAAAAACACTGGGGCGGGGGGGGGGGGTTGGGGCTTGGCGAAACAGAATAGATTTGCTTATTTTCTTGATTTGAGACATAAATTTTAAACTGTTCATATAAAGTTTGATTCGAAATGTAGCCATCTTACCTTGAATTTGTCATCCCAGTTGCTCCACACGTCATCGTTTAACTTATCACTCATCTCCTGGAAGCTGTCCATCATGTTCTGCAATTCCTCAACTGGCACACAAACACAAAAAAACAGTACCATTACAAACTTCAGAATTATGCTTCTAGGCCAATATAAATTGGTTATCAAAAATTATTTAGTTTTCTAAATACCCATCCGGGTTGCTCATCATACACAATTCTTAGTAGTCATACTAGGTCATATCAGAGGACATAATAAATTATTATATCGCATTTGCATTTCACATTTGATTATTTGTGTGGGCTAAAAGAATAACTTTCCAACTTAAATATATTCAGAAAACGAATTTGATGTAATCTGCAAAATTTTATATATGAGCAGTTATAGGTATAAGCTGGCTTCAGAGAATATCACAACTATTTGGACTTTCTCTTTAATTGTTTGCCCAAATTTGCAAATGATATTGTACGTTTGGGGCTTTTGGCGGATCATAAAGTGATGCCAGGGAATCACAAAAGTGAGTCCTAGTCGAATGAAAAATTTAAATGACATAATTGGTTAAAATTTATGGAAAAGAGATGCATGATTCTTGGTATTTACACTAGGATAATATATGATTTCTTTGTAGTAATACAAGGATCGTACTAGGATATAGGTTATGATTTGTATGACATCATATATGATCCTTGTATGACTACTAAGAAGTGATGAACCGGCCAACTGTGATGAAAAGCATTTATTCTGAGCACAATTTTGTTAAAGTTATACAGGAACATTTATGGAACATTCAAGCAACCAAATGACTCCAGAATAGAGATGATAGAGTGAAATCGCAAAAATTGTAGATTTTCACATATTCTTTAACCTCAATTTGAGTTTTCTGATTTCTTATACAACAGTAGACGAGAATTTTTTCTCAAAACGGTGGTATAAGAGCTCAGAAAAAAACGAATTGAGATTTAAAAAAGAGAAATTATACAATTTTCGCAATTTCACTCTATCAACTCTGTTCTGTTGTCATTTGGTTCACTATTAAATTATTCACAGGTTAGAATATTAAATCTCAATTGAAATCTCAATTGAAAACATGAATTTTATCATCATAAATACCTTTTCAGTAGTACAATTCACGCAAAAAATGCAAAAAAAATCATGCTTGCAAAGAGCCGTCCAGTTCAGTGGTGAATAGAATTTTTGGGCATCCTGGTTCTCACTTCAGAAAGAAAGTCTCAAAAAAGCTCAAAACTTAAATAGCATGAGCAGTTTTAAAACAAAACCCTGACAAATTGTGGAACATAGAATCTTTGAAACAAACAAGGAGGCTCGTTAATTTGCGTTTGCACATGCTGTTCCGACTCGAGCTCATCTACATTTTTGACTTAATTCTCAACAAATGAAGAGATAATCAAAAATATATGTTTGAGCTAAAAAAAATCATTACACATCCAAACTACTTATTGAATTACATAACGCCATGCCTCACTAAAGCGCTCACGAGATCTTCCATTGAAAAGACTACGAGAAGAAAAACAACAAAATCAGCAAAACAAAATTTCACGGCGAAACTCAATATCTAGATTTCAAAACACCTTGTAACAATGTCAAAATGCAATCAGATAGAACCTTAGCTACACAAAATTACTCTTTCTTAACTACACAGCAGATGGGATTTTTTCTTAATGGGACTAAATAGCAAGTAGACAAAAGAATGTTGAGGCGAAGTTCAAAAATCAATGAACATTTTTAAAAACGTTTCATAGCTTTATGCGTCCCAAAAACCCTTGGCTCTTAACAAAAAAAGTCTTGATAAAATTTCAAAACCAAAAAAATCATTTCGAAATCAAAAGGACCTGTGTTCGTTCAGACCAAGTCATAGGAACGAATTAAAGTTGTAAAAAAACTGAAAAAACAAATTGCGCAAACACAAATTAACGAAGCCATTAAAATCATTAGCTTTATCTGAATATTGTTTCTCTAACTCCAGTTATTATCTACACTAAATCAGCTAAAATTATACTGAATGAATAAATAAGTTCACTTGGTCCTTTTTCGAATATCATTGGAATCTGTTATTACGCGAATTTGCTAAAAAACTTCCTTCTAGAAAAGAACAACAAAAAGTGAAAAACTAAAAAAAAACTGAAAACCTATGATACCATAACCTTGAGGCTATTCATTGTGAACTGACTGCATTGAGTTATATCGTTGATTCAAACTTCGATCAGAAGATTATGAGACCTCTCAGCGTTTTACGACTACAAAAACAATAAAAAACAGTCAAAACAGCGAAGTGAAAAAAAAAGAGAATTAAAAGTGTCTGAGCCATTAAAAAGTGAGCTTTTCAGTAAAAAATTCTATTTTCAATTATTTGTTAACAGTAATGGAATGCTTCTTCGTTTAAAGAAAATGACGTCAGAAAATCAACAAATATGAACAAATATATCAAAATCACGAACGTTTTACGAAGAACACGTTATATCAACGCCATTAAAATCAATAGCTTTCAAAGAAAATAAAAAAATACGCTCAGTGACGCCTCGATGGGAAGACTTTGATGTTTGTTATTCATAAGTCCTCAATAAGACATCACAATAAGTCAATGGTTATAAAAATAACAACAATTACTGGCAAAACCAGAAACTCAATAGAAAAGTGCGAGAAGAAATTGGCTAGGCCATTTAAACCATAAGTTTTTCTCTTAAAACTTTCTCGATGATCCATTGACCGCTTATTCTAAGCAATAAGAACTATCAGTATTATGATAATGGTATAATATTTCACAAGGAACCAAAACAATGAGGAAAAATTAAGCAAATTAAAAGACAATTATGAAGTCCTAAAACCGATAGTTAGTCTTCAAAATTGCTATACAGATTAATTTTGGTTGCAGTAGAAAAGAAGGAGGTCCTGTCATTAATGAAAAAGACATAGATATAAAAAATACAAGATCGGTTAATGTTCAAAAAAAATTCGAAAAACTATTTTGAATGTCTTAACGGCATAAGCACTAGATAGGTTCATTTCAACCTCATTAAGGATCCTATTGCAATTTTAGTCAAGGAGTCTATTCTATAGGACTTCAAAAGTTTAGTAAAATCTTGAAAAGAAAATTAAAATTTCATTATAAGTCACGTTCAGAGTAGAAGACAAAAGAAAACAATTGCGATCCCTCAAAAACGATAATTTTGGTCATTGGACTTCTTTGACTCTATGTGAGAATCGTCATTAAAAAAATGCTGATATGGAAGGTGACTAGTCTTAAAGTGATTCAAAAAGAAACAAAAAAAGCAAAAAGTTTTCTAAAAAATCAGCTCTCAAAGAGTATTCGAGATCTTTTTATAGTAAACTTAACCTTGAGACCAAAACTAGCATTTTTGTCGCGCTTTGTCTTTTAAGAGTGAAAAATGTTTCATTTAGTACCGTGAAATGTATTCTTGAATTGAGATTTTAATAGAAAAAATCTTAATTTGAACGAAAATTAAGCTAAAAATGAACAAAATCATGAACTAAAAGTGAACAAATCCTGTGTTCACGCAAAACTTTAAATCATGATAACTCCTCGGAAAAAAACGAAATTCAAATTTTTCTTTTTAATTCCTAATTCTACGCTGAACGAGCTTTTTAATGATACTACTCACATTTCTTTCCGATGAATATATCGATCGGCAAAATTGTCTGAACAACAAAAAAAACCCATTTGAGTATATAGTTCCTCCGCCCCACAAGTGAGGTCGGAACAATAAAAAACTTAGTATATTAGCATACTTTTGTCACCTTGCTACTTAATTATTAAACCCAGCAAAAATGCGAAAGGCAGGGTTTTATCTTTTTGTTAAAGAAACGGTCAAAAAACCAAAATCAAATCAAATTGGAATTGAAATTGGAAATTGGAAGTGAAGCCAGTTCAAATTTACATTAAAGGAAACAGTGGCACAAAGGCTATTTTCAACAAAGAAGACAGGCAGCCGAAAATAAATAAAGAGCATAAATAAAAAAGTATGTACTCTTTCAGCGATCATTTTTAGTTCTAAATTTAAAATAGTTTGCATCAAATCCACGTTGAGAAAACTTTCAATTTTTGTAAAATTTTTAATACTGGAGATTGAGCAGTGTTTAAACTATAATAATTTAAACCCAGTCGAATATCAGTTGAAGCCCATTAGTTCAAATAATTCACAAAAAATGCTCTTTTTCTATAAAAAGTTCAGCAAAACACTCAACGTTACAAGATTTGAAATTGAGCTCTGTTTATAGGAAAATCTGGCATTTGAAGACTGGCAACTTGGAGATTTAAACAATTTAAACAAATTGATTTGGCATATTTAAACAACCCGGGTCGAGGTGTCACCGCTAAAAATCGCTAAAAGATGTAAGATTTGCGGTGAATTTGAGTAAAAAGGTGCTGGTTCAGGTAATGTAAAAAAAAAATGATGTTGCTTTGAAAACCCCGAGTCGTGGTAGCGCTTAAAAATTTTTTTTCACCGCATTCTAACGGTAGCGCTGAAAAATTTTTTTTCACCGCTTTCTGCTCGTAGCGCTGAAAACTTTTTTTTCACCGCTTAAGCGGTGAAAAAAAAGTTTTCACCGCTACTAGCATAATGCGGTGAAAAAAAATTTTTCAGCGCTACCACGAAGCGGTGAAAAAAAAGTTTTCACCGCTAAAATCGCTAATCTTACAAAAATTCACCGCTAAATTAATCGCTAATCTTGCAAAAATTCACCGCTATGAACGCATTGAACGCTAAAAGATGCGGGCGCTTTGCGGTGAAAAAACTTTTTTTCACCGCTATTCACCGCTAATCTTACATTATTTTTTGCCCAAACCTCGACCCGGGAACTTGAACGTGCGTTTTGCGATGCTGAGATCAGGTCAACTATGTCTGCAATACTAACCGCTCCCTGTACTATCCTCCAATTCTCCCTCACCCGACAATCTTATTGATTAATGCATATTATTTGCAGTAGCCTGTTTTGTATAATTGCTAAAGTGTAACAAACTGGGAGGCAAAATGGAGAATCAAAAAAGGAGACAAAGAGACTTGAGACCTGATTGTTGGGTGTTTTCTTGAAAGAAGTCGGTGGAGTCTTTGTACAGGATGGCCATGTCCTCTCCGAATATCTTGGCAGTGTCTGTAGACTTCTCATCAACATCCTCCATCCACATTTCACTCGAGTCAAACACGTCAAAGTCACCTGAACACACCAAACCTACTCTACTTCACTTGAACCCTGTACTTATTAAATAGACATAGTATGATATCAAAACACTACGCTCCAGACAGAAATCGGCTATTAAGAGAGTTTTGCTTGACTCAAATCGAAGTATGGCTCACATTTGGACACGCTGGCCGTTTACCCGCGACCCAAAATAGGCGCTGAATTTGTAAATAGTGGTTCCAGTGAGTCTTTTTTCTCAAGCTTTTTAAATCACTTGTCGAGCTTCCCACTCAATGGAAAATGACCATTTGATCATTTTCGCGCTTCTTGATTTTGGCAACTGGTAACCCGGGGCAATATTTTTGCTAATTATACAAGATCATATATGGTTCCAAATAAGACTTCTTAGCATGATCCTACAATGGTTATTAAGAATATATGATGACTGGTAAGAATCATGTATGATCTATTTACCCTATGTAGGAACCCTATGTATGATCTAAGAACCATATATGATCTTGCTTTGGTTGCCAAGATTCATAAATACAAAGTTACTATATAAACTATTTTCTTTATAGTTTGCATTGGAAACTCAATAATAGTGGAACGCTACAAAGCGCCCCTAAGAAGCAATCTTCAAGGACAAGAGTTAACTAGCAATGCCATGTTATAATGTAAAGTGAATCAATTTTCCTGTCGTGGTCTCGAGCACGAGTAACAAGAATTTTATCATTTTAATAATTGAATTCAAAATGGCCTAAAAGAACAAAATTCACAGGTATTTTTATTCTCTATCAGTACGAAAATTTAGAGAACCGTCTAGATATAGATAAACTGATAATGGGTAACTTCCACTTTAAGTATGAACAAGTCTTTCCCTTTGCCGTATATGGCAAGTATTAGTGCAGTTTTTTGCACTTAACACATTGTTCTCGTAACCTGAGAACGTGTCATTGGTATCTAAAGGGAGTATCATCGAGTTGGTTCATGGTCATCACTGATGGTGGGAAGGTCGAATTAATCGCTCAATTTTATGTTTTATGTACACTGATAAACTTGTGGTATACGCAAATTTGAAGCAACGATTCGCTTTATTTTAGTGCCCATTGTTCAATAAATCTATTTCACCAACATAAGGTCGGACAGTTTTGTTTATATCGAAGTTTTAACTTAAACTCTATGTTCTGATCTTCACGATATATCACATCCTCCCTCCTCTTTTAAGCAAATTTGCAGGAATAGCTTCTCCAAATCTTTCTGTTTGTTTTTTTCTTGGAGTTGGGTGATGCCACGTCTATATTGCCCCTACTGCTCTCGGATGGTGAGTCAGTAGATTGCTGATCTATGGATTCAGTCTTGATGTTATCAGGTTCCAGTCGTGCAATTCGGTTATCGCTAAAAAGCTCTGCCTTGTTTGAAATCTCTGGCTGGATGAATGAAGTATTCATTTCTTTGCGTATAATGAAGGTAGCAGGAACTGTTAGTGATCTCCTCGTTGACTTAAAGAGGACTCGCGCACACCGATCAAAGTCAGTGACTGCTGGAAGTCCCACTTTGCGTCCTAATACTAGTTTCACTGGAGTTTTGCCTGCGTCTTGGAAATCCGATGTGTCATCAAAATTCTCTGAAGGAAAGTGCCAAATGACACATTCAGATTTTTACTCCAGGCTTGAATAGCCTGCTTCACTGTTTGGACCGCTCGCTTGGCAAGTCCATTTGCTCGTGGATGGCAAATGCGTAACTTCATTTTTTTAATCCCCAGTGATTCATCCCACTGTTTTAGGTCATAGCACAAACTCGGGACCATTGTCTGATACTAACGTTTTTGGCATACCAAATCTTGCAAAGATTTTGACTCAAGTACACCTTCACTGTTTGTGAAGTTCTATTTCTCGCAGGGAACGCTTCTATTTAACCTGATTCCGCGTCTACTATCACTAAGATATTTTTTGGTCCTTGACGTAACCGCAGTCTACATGGAGTCCATCCAAAAGTTCTGCTTCTGGCCAACTAGATACTGTTTTCACTAGGCGGGGCCTGCTTTCTTGTTCTTCTTTACACTTACTAACTCATCGAAGAACATCCTGACTGATGCCGGGCCACCAGGCTATCTTTCGGACTGCTGTTTCAGTTGCATTCTTACCCGGGTGTCTCTCTTGATCGTCCAACTGTAAGCTTGAACAATTGGGTTAGCACATATCTCATTTTATTAAATTTCGAAAGCGTTCGGTTCTTCTTTCGTTAAGAAGTAATTGTTTTTTATCGAAAGCTGGTATTATTCGTCCAAAAAAACTCGCTAGGCTGACGAAGGGCCCTAGTTTTTTCATATTTGATGGTGGTTTTGCATCTTTGATTTTCCCAACAAGTTTAGGATCAGGTGCTATTCCTTCCAATTAAACTGAGTTACCAAGAAAACTAACGCTTGAGACTGATTGAGAGTTAGGTTTCTTTTCATTGATGGTGAAAATTTTCTCACGTAGTCGACTTTTGACCGCAAGCACTCGTTTTTTTATTGCTCCTTTGTTGTTTCATATAACGGTACATCATCTTGCAATATGACCACACCCTTGATTCTTTTAAGAGTTGACTCGTTGTAATTCTGGAAGATATAAAAAGAATTCTTCAAGCAACGAGGAGGCCTGAACATCTCGAGCAATCCTTACGATGTGTTAATTGTAAATATTTCTTTTGCATCCTCGTCCAATTCAAATTGATAATATGCGTCTGATAAGTAATTTCTTCTAAAGTATGAAAAGTAAGAGGCCCCATGGAGATTATGGAATGTGGCCTCAAATTTCGGGATTGGATAATCTTCGTACATAACTTTGCCGTTGATGTGAAATTTCAAGTCCACGCATAGCTTTAGTGCTCCAGTTTTCTTCCACTGACAAACTATTGGGGATGCATTTGTGACCCAACCAAATTGCACTGGCTCCAGGATGACCTGTCGCGCCATCGTTTCAAGTTTTTCTTTGACCCTGGCTTGTAGAGGTAGAGGTGTCTTTCTAGCCTTGCAGAACATTTGCTGATATCCCGTACGACTTTCACGTGCGCTTTGTATCATTTGACTGCAGGTAATTTTTCATTGCACACCGTGTTGATGCCTTCTTGGGTTAGTATGTCGCTCCCAAGTAGTCCAAGTTTTAGTCAGAATGTACAACTGCAAGTTGTTGTTGCCAATAAACACTTCCGTTCCATTCATCACATGTTAGTAATCCCAGAAGCGTCAATTGACGACCATTGTACACTTCAAGACGTCTGATTTTCCCCTCTAACTGAGGTTTACCAAGCTCAGTCCGAATGAATGATGATATAACAGTTCTATCAGCACCGGTATCAGCTTGCCTTTTTATTTTTTGATCGCTTACTGTAATGTACTTTCATGTCGCTGACATATTAAACACGTTTACTCTTTGTAGTATATTCCCATCTCCATTTCGGAAGAAATTGATTTGATTGACTTACAATGTTCCACGCAGAATTTGTTGTGCTGGTCAAATTTACCTGACTTATGCTCAGTTTTACTTGCACATTTGCGCTAAGTTCCCCACACTTTCGCAGGTCTTACATTTCTTGTTCAAAGCCCGACTGGGCTTGCTACTGTGTGCTTACCTCCAAATCTATTAAACAAGTGACTATTTCCTTTACTACCAGTGAACGGTTCACTCGGTTTCCTGAAGGTCTTTTTGAAGTTGTATCCCACTTCTTCCTTCACTATAACCGGTTTATTTCCTGTTGAAGAAAATAAAAAAGTCATTGCTTGACTTCAGAGCTGTAGGTTTTGTGTCATTTTGGAAATAGTCATCGTTGGTTTAGTTGTGATGCCATCTGATAGTCTTAACTTTGCCTCAGGGTCTCTCAAACCTGAGATAAACATTTTTTTTACCAAGTCCTCCTCGGGGTTGGTCACTGTTTATAGTGTCGGAAACTCACAATAGCGTGCTTCATTCCTTGGGAGAAAAATAGTTTTGAATTACTACTCTAATCTCTTCAAAAGGAGCGTCTAGTGGTCTTTCAGGGCTCATAAGGCCCCTAAGTTTGAGAAGTGCGTCTTGTCCACACTTACTAAGAGAGATATTCGTTACTTGTAGGTCCAAAATTGTACCGTCGGTGTTGAGTTTGTCTTCTTTCTTCTCTGCGCGACATTTTGCCACAAAAGAAACATTTCACGCAGTATAGGTTTAAGTGTTGTGCATATCCAAAATTTGTCGGCCGGTGGTTTGGAAACCATTGTCGTGGCCTTGAGCACGAGTAGCAAGAGTTTTATTACTTTAATAATTGAATTCAAAATGGCCTAAAAGTACAAAAATTCACATATATTTATGGTTGCTACCAGTATAAAAATTTACAGAACCGTCTAAATATAGATAAACTGATATTGAGTAATTTAGACCTTACTTATGAACAAATTTTTCCCCTTGCTGTATATTGGCAACTTTTAGTGCAGTTTTTTGCGCTTTACTCTTTGTTCTCCCGATATAGAAAAACTGATATAGGGTAATTTACACCTTGAGTATGAACACGTTTTTCCCTTGCCGTGTATGGCAAGTTTTATTGCAATTTAATGCACTTAACACATTTTCCCCCAGCTGAGAACGTGTCATGTCTATCTACAAGTAGGATCAACGAATTGGTTTATGGCCATCACTAATAGTGGTAAGGTCGAACTAATCGCTCAAATTTATGGTTTATGTACACTGATAAACTCGGGGTGTGAACAAATTTGAGGCAAACATTCGGCTTAATTTAGTAGCCATTATGCAATAAATTTACTTCACCAACATCCAGTAAGATCGTTTTGTTTATATCAAAGTTTTAACTTAAACTCTAAGTTCTGATCTTCGCGATATATCACATTTCCTTTAACTTTAGTTTTTGGCTATTGTAAGATACCGCTAAGGAAGTAAGTTTCATGCCGAGTAGACACATTCACGTGCTTGTGATTATTTACTTTATTATAGAACAAAGAATATGAGGTTTTCCTCTTTTTCAAAGTAAAAGACCTCCAAATTTCCTAGAAATAAAGTTTTTGTACTGCTGGAATACGTTATAAGACTATAATGACCTCTTATGAACGTAAACTTTCCTTATATATACAAGAAAAATGAAAATCATACTTTGGTTGTTGAATAAAAAAAAGCGTTTTGACAATTTGTTTCGAACATTGTTGTTTAGACACTGATCGCTTCCAAAATTCAAAAGTCATTCCAATTATCATAAGGTCTAGTATATCATAAACTGACTTCAAACTTGTGAGAACAGAAGTCCGGTTTATTTTTCAGAAATGGGCGTTTTTGAACAGTGAAAAAAGTAAACAAGTCGATTGGGTCAAACAGAAAAGATATCAGGTCTCAGAACCCTTGTCTTTTATATTGGCGCTTCAACTATTGACTTAATTTTTCGAGTGCTTGACCGCCATAAGAGGTAATAGCTCATTGGACTCCAAGTACCAAAAAACGTTTTGTGTTGCAGTTTTTTTCTGTGCTGTTGATGGGTTTCAGGTCTTCCGGTAATGCTTCAAAACAATGCTTCTGGTTATTTTTTCCTATCAACTTCTTCTTCTATCTAAATGCAACGTTTTGAGAGAAAATGTATTGAATGACTGGGTGAAAAAATAGCTTCCTATAATTTTCTGGTGATTATGAAGTCAAACTCGTAAAAGTTGTATTTCCCACCTCTGCGGTAAAAAAAGAGCTGATTTTTATGATTTTTATTATCAATTGCATTCGCAATTAAAGCACAGTTTGCACAAACTTTTATTTTTGTGCCCAAAAGACGCGTCGCTATTTGTCATATAAAAAGGACAGAATTGATTGAATGATTGAACGTTGGAAAAGATTACTTCAAACAGCTTCCACCCTTTTTCAGGAACTTCTAATTGCAAGACATCAATCTATTTTTAGCTGTCAAATCGACTACTTCATCTGACGATCTATAAATTGCGTCTATTAACCCATCTAGTAGATCAAGGCTAGCTAATAAAATGTCGTTCGGAGCAATTCTTCATGCGTTGACGAAATATTGCAGCGACTTTTCCCAGGTTTATTGAAACTTAATACAATGTTGCGATAAATACCTTTGACTTCTGGCACTTTATGTATCCTCATAAATCGGATTCCAGCATCTGTATCCCTGGATTGCTGTCAGAATATTCTGAGATATGTCTCTCTGACTCATTGTTTCAGTGACTACTTCTTTTTTACCCGATATAGTTCACTTTGCAACCCTCTTAATTTTATTGAAACAGTCAAAAATTCGTTTTGTGCTCTCATTTTGAAGCTCAACTGTCGTTATAGCTCGTAAACATCTTCGTCCAAAATTATGCGCACTTAAATCAAACTTTTGTACAAGCGCTTGAATAAAACGCGCGTGTAAGTGTAGTCTTGTCTTTAAAAAGACACCTTTGCTGTCTTCAGTTCGTTGTGTGCCAATTTTATTGAGTTTAACATCGTTGATTTGGGCTTGTGTTTTCTCTCGAATACTTTAATCGACAAGGAGGCTCGCTACTGTGCGTTCGCACATGATATTCCGATCCGCGCTCATCTACATTTTTGACTTAACTGTCTTTTGACTTACATTTTTGACAAAGAGATAATCAAAATAGATGTTTGAGTTTAAAAAAATCGTTACACAGCAAACAAACTAATGATTGAATTAAATAATTACATGCCTCATTACAAATAGGTCTGCCATTATAAAGACAATGAGAAAAAAAACAACATCAAAAAAGAAAAAACAAAAATTTCACGCTAAAAACTCAATATCTAAAATTTAAAAGCACCTAGTAACAACGTCAAATTACAATCAGACAAACCCTAACTACACAAATTTGCTTTTTCCTAAGTACACAGCTGATGGGATTTTTCCTTAATAAGACTAGGTAACAAGTTGACAAAAAAAACAAAAAAATGAGGCGAAATTCAAAAAAGTCATCTTTGGTTAGCCTAAGCCATAGGAACGGACTAAAGATGCAGATAAACTCTATAAACTACAAATATTGCGAAAACACAAACTAGTGAAGCCATTAAAATCATTAGCTGTTATCTGAAAATAAGGTAATTTTATTTCAATTTCTATTCATACTAATTTAGCTAAAATTATACTAAATGAATAAATAAGTTCAATTGGGCCACATTTGAAGATCATTGGGATCGGTTATTACGCGATTGTGCTAAAGGATGAGAAAACAAAACAGAATTACACCACTCACATTTTTTCAAAACGCATATTATCCAACAAACAAAACATCAGTTAACTCATATTATAAATAAACTAGTTATTTTTTAAAATAAAACGATTTGTATGGGACCTATAAATCATGAGAAAAAATTACAAGTTGACCAAAAAACAAAAAAATATGAAAAAAATTGAAAATCCTTAAAAATCTTGAAAACGTATCTTATCATAAAATTCAGGACTTTTCACTATAACCTGACTGCCTTGGGTAACATGTTTCATTCAAACCTCAATTAACAGCTTATGAGACCGGTCAGCATTTTACGGCTACCTAAAGGTTAAAAAAACAGGCAAAAACAGCAAATTCAAATAAAATTGAGCAAGAAAAGTGTCGAAATGACCTTTTATGTAAGTAAATTTTCTACTTCCAAATTTTTTTTTAACAGTAATTGGGTTCTTCTCTAATAAATCAACAAACAAGAACAAAGACATTAGAACCACAAAATTTTTGAGAAATCCCGTATTATCAACGCCATTGATTTCAAGAGCTTTCAACGGAAGCTAATAAATACGCTAAGTAATGCCTCCATGAGACAACAAGAAAGTTTGTCATTCATATGTCATCAATAAGCCATTACAATAAGTCATTGACTATGAAAATAGCAACACATACAGAGAAAATCCAGAAATTATGGCGAAAAGTGCGAGATCAAATTGTCGAAGCCAATCAAAACCATAAACTTTTCTCTGAAATCTTTGTTTATGATCCCTTCAACGTCTTCTCTAAGCCAATGCAACTATCAACATTAGGATAATGTGTTAAGATTCTAGAAGGAAACCAAAATTACGAAAAAAAATTGTCCAAATTTTGTTTTTTAAAATAAAGAAAAGTCGTTAATCGAATTCCAATAGAAGATAAAACAGCTAACAAGATTAACTTTGTTTGAAGTAGAAAGGAAGAGGGGTCCAGTCATTTCTGAGTCTGACTCACGAAAAATGAGATTAAGAACGTGTAATTTTAAAATATTTCTCGAAAAAAAGAAAAATCATTTTTAAAGTTGTAACAGACATTAAATTCATTAGCCTACAGCGGAAGTTAAAAAATACGTTCAATTCTGCCTCCATTGGAGGAGTAGGATCTGTTTCATGCCGATGTAGTCAATAGAACATCACAATAAGTCTTATGACTATGAAAACAACAAATACAGGCAAAAACCAAAAATTCAGTGGAAAACTGCGAGAAGAAAGTGTGGAAGCCATTTAAACCATAATTTTTTCTCTCCATGATCAATTGGACGTCTTCTCTAAGCCAATGGGAGATCAGTATCAGGATATTGTAATAAGATTTCAAGAGGAACCAAAAATACAAAAATATCCAAAAAATTTTTTGAAATCTTGTGGCATTGGAGTCATATAAGAAAATAGTTAGAAGATAAAAATCGCAACCCAGAATAATTTGCTTGCCGTAGAAAAAAAAGGGTCCTTTCATTACTGAGGTTGACTTTCAGTTCACGAAAATAAGTCTATGATCGGTTAATGTAAAAAAAAACTCTTGAAAATCATTTTTAAAGTCTTAACAGCCATTAGCTGTCCTCTCAAAGCTCTAGATAGGTTCACTTAATGCTCATTAGGAAACCTATTGCACTTTGAGTCAACGATTCAATGCCATGGAACTCAAAAAATTTAGCAAAACGTCAAAAATAAAATCAAAATTTCATTTAAAATTACGAAAACTCATGTAAACCTGATACACATCTTTTGTTCGCACCAGTTGAATATGGTGGGCCGGATATATACGTTACTCAATTCTTCCAG
>NC_134476.1:55355853-55403405 GCF_964194025.1 Convolutriloba macropyga | reverse complement strand
AATTGAAATTTAGCTAAACAACACAAATTTGGGTTGAGAAATTGAACCAAAACTGAACACAAAATCTGTACAATCGAAAGGTTACAAATCACGACAAAACGCGTTGTTACTGAAACCAGTGTTAAGCACGGGTAGGTTAGAGTTTTGAAATGGGTTTTGAACAAAAATTGAGCCATTTTTAACAAAAAATTACAACAAAATTAGCACGAAATGAACGAAAAAATGCAAATATTTAAATCTTTTGAAGTGTCATAGGGAAAATATATACAAATGAGGATAAAATAGAGTAGGTTAAACAGTTTTAATTGAAATATGAATCATAAAACACAATCTTAACAATTACAGACGTAAAAATAAGGCTGAAAATTGCTTTTTTTTATGTGCGTCGACCCCTTTTACGCGGTGGTATTGCTTCTTCCTCCTCCGAATCGGTTATTTCTCTTCCGTCCTCAGATTCAACAGCTTCATAATCTATGAATGGACAATTGATTGGAGATTCTTCGTCAATTACTGCCTCGAAATCGACATTATCGTCACTATCCAAGTCCGATTCGTTTATTATTCTGTTGAATCCGGGATCAGGTGGCTCCCAACTTTCAAGGGCAGGATCGGGTGGCTGCCAACTTTCAGTAGAAGCAGAGGGAGCGTGCTGTCCGACTCATTATCCGTTTCCCATTCTTCCCCAAAGAGATCCTCAATTTCATCTTGCGTCGGTGCATCCCACTCTGGATCACTTTCAAGATCAGTGGCTTCAATTGCGTCGGCATGACCGTACGGCAAAGTTTTTATACCGCCCTCAAGAATGAAACGTTTGTCATCGAAGGGACTCAGGGACAATTTATTAATTGAAACAGTCTGTAGAACGTGACGGTCTGACACAATTCTGTTGTTCGGTGTTCGTAGTGTAGATGAGAGGAACAGAGCGTCTTTGTATTTCTGGTGCGTTAATTGTTCCCTGGCAGCTCTGGTAACACCTTTTGCAGAGATTTTTCGGGAATCTAAATACAAAAAAGTTGCGACAAGTTTTATCAATTTGTCCTCAGAAAGTTTTTCAAAGAAATGCTTGCTTGCTTCTCTTAAAGTTTAGTGTGATGTATGTGTGATATTGACTAACCATAATAACACCAAAGTTATAAATGAAAATAAATCTGTTTTACCTGTTGAAGTTATGGAATATAAATTCGGCTTCAGCGAAACAAACTCGTTGATGAGTTTTCCGGCGAATTCATCTTTGTATTTGAGAACGACGAGTTTGTTGTTGTTGTTGAAAAGTTGATGCTCCTTAGGGTAATTTGAAAAATCAAACTCCGACAAAATATTGGGTTTTGCTGCTAATTCCTTGTAGAAATCGTCAGATCGAATTTTATATAAAAGACTGTCTGTGTCAGAATATAGCAGGCGACAATCAAAATGCGGCTTCATTATATTATAGTGAAACCTATACATTTGAAATTTAGCTAATTCTAGAATTGTCGCGCCAACAATTGTTGGCTTATCCCAAAAGATTCTCTTTGGCTCGTGCGTGATAGCAGCTAAATTTTCGCCGAAAATTTTGAATGTCTTGAAGGTAAAGCGTGAGACATTCTGGAGCACTTGATCTGCATTCTGCGCTAAGGTAAGTTTCATTCTCCTTCTCTTTGACTCACAGGTTTTACCATAAGCGCTATTGTTCATAAGTTTGAACAAATTTTCTTCGAATTTGTTCCGCGCGGTCTGTCTTTTTTCCGTGTTTAATCTGATATATGGCTCCATCCAGTTTTCTTGGGAAAATTGGAGCACGCGATGTACTCTGTCAACAACCAGACCAATTTGTACATAAAGTTGAAGATTCCGGTAATGAAGCGTGTACCGCTTTTTGTCCGTAACGGTTTGTAGTAACTTGGGGACAGATGACCGCGGCATGTTGACATTGAACTTCAACTCTCTCTGGTAAGTGCTCAACCACTCATCGGGTACTATTTCCTTTGTTGGCGCGAGAGGGAAATCACGATGGAGGTCTCGTATATTGTGTGGGTATGTCAAATCTACTTCAAGGATGTAACCTATGGGAGAATCAGTCGGTGTATTGAGTACCTGCTCGAGTGGGACTTCCACCAGCAAAAAGTCACCAACGGGTAGATTTTCTGTTTTCATGATGCCACCATACAGGTTGTTAGCATCTACCATGAAACCAAAAGTAGACTCGAGCGCACTGTTATAATTCTCCATGTACTTGTTGTTCGCCTTGAAGTAACGTTCATCGTACACCGAGGCGAGACCTCCTCTAATCATATTTCCAACATTTTCCAGATGTTCTCGATTTGTCAACAATTGAATATTGGCCCGGCAAATTTTGAGAAATGCATCACCAGCAAGGTTTGAGGCACTGTAGTGATGTGCACAGTCCAGTCCGTAGGTGTTCATACACAGTCTCCGAAATTCTTCAAACACGCACGCAAGCAAAAGTGTATCGCACTTCAGATATAAGTTATGGTAGTCTTCAAGGTTACGACATTGGAAAGTCTCGAAAACAGTTTTTGCTTTTTGTAGTTCTTCCTCTGTAATTTGCAATTTTCCATTGTCTAAGCTGTTTTTCCACTTTTCGAGTGGGGGAAGTTCTGTTTCTGCGAACTTTGAACGGTCAGTCATGTACGAATAGGGGTATATTCCTTTCTCTTTAATCGAACTTAGACCATCAACTGACTGATCGCTATCGAACATTGAATCGAAAATTGCGAAAGCCGAAGCGGGTAGGTTAGCAACTAACTTTTCAAGGGATGTAGTTAAAAACGTGAAAGAATCGATGAAACGTAAATATTCGTAAATTTTTCTGACTTTTCCATCTCTCCCCGTTACTGTTTTGATTAGGACACCGAACGTCATCGATATGTACTTCTCATCTGTAGATGGGATGACGTTTATTGTTGTTGATGGCTCAATTTCTCGAAGTGCCAAGCATACGTGGTGAAGGTCGTAGTTAGCGATGTTGTGACCAATTACGGGAGTGAAATTAATTGTGCGTCTTATCCAGTTGCACTTTTCATGTGCAAAACCAAGGAAATCCCCGCGGTGATGGCAATGGTCCAACACTTTTGTATCTTCGGGTCCGAAAGGTTCTTCACATATCCAAAAGTCAACTATACTACTTCGATTTGGTACTTGTTGTCCCAAATATATCGGAAAGCGTCTCTTTGAATAGTATACTTCTCGCGCCATCTCATGTAGTTTTTTAGTGAAATTTGTCATGCAGTTTTCGGAGCTGTCGATAACGAATTCTTTTGGTGTTGAAAAACCGTTCTCAATCAAAGTTAGAGCAAAGCCGGAGGGTATGTGTTGTTCGATAACTTCAGTTGAAGACGCGTCCGGATTAGCTGGACAAGATGAGACCGGCATTAGAAACGACTCAAAGTCGAAGTAAATAGTAAATGGAGCAAACCATCGGGCCTTAAAATTTTTGAACCGGAAAGAATTTTTATCATCGCCGGGCATCTTTATTGTTGCTGGTGCATGGTTTCGACATGCATCATCGTGAACTTGATGTTGCTCTTCAGAGTGGGAAAAAGCAAAACAGTTCCTGCACAGACGCAAGCTGTTTGTGAACTGTTTTTCTTTCACAGTGCATACCAGTTTAATGAGGTTATTGATAAGAACATAATGATGTACATCTTCGTTAAACAGGAGTAGAAGATCAATCGTTGGTTCGATGTTTCTGTTATTAGAAAGTACATAGGAAGGAGGTCTCCTTTTGAAAATTGAAACACATTGACCTGCACGTCATTCATGAGTTCGAACTGATGTATATCGTGAAAGCCCATGGGCATAGAAAATTCACCACGGGGTTTGGTAGCCTCAGGTTCCTATATGTAGCCGGGTTAGTCAATTGTGTTCTGATGTCTCGGGAAGGGTCAGCTAAGTTTGGTCCGTGCAGTTCGTGGTACCATGCGGTGTAGCAGTAGTTGAAATTTTCGAAATCATCATGGTTGCGTATATTCAGTAAATACCGTTGATTGCGAAGACAGAGGGGCAGCTCAATAAAAGATGAACCACGTATTGGCGAAAATTTAGCGAATTTTAAATCAACCCACAGAATTTTTTGAAGAATCCAACCACTTCCATTAGATGCGAACACGAAGAGGACAGTAAGCATCTTTTCCACCATGTGAAAAAACGTTTCGTTAGACAATCGATGATGAACAGGGGTCATTTCAGAATTGGCGTAGATATCAATATCCGATGCTTCTCCGCTGTCGCGCGCTTCTTTATGAAGTGATAGTTTCGCACTGAATTGAACTTTTTGTGGACCTTCGTTCAATGTTTTTTGTTCTATAATGTCACTGATTTCATCTCTCTGAGCAGTCATGAAATCGAGAAGGCCAACGGTGTTGTTACTATCTACAATACGATAAGACTGGAGATGGAGACTCTTTCTAAAGGCTGACTCTGTGAGGGTACCTCGTTGTTGTTGTTGTTGTTGTTGTTGTTGTTGTTGTTGTTGTTGTTGTTGTCCCTGTTGATGCACAACTGGATTGACAACTCTCGAGGTAACACGTGTTGTTTTCTGATGTGTTCGTTAAACGAGTTTTTTGTCGTTGAAAGCAAGATTACAATAATGACAAAGATTTGTAAATCTACCATGGCAGTCAGAGAGGTGACTTTGAATTTCAGATAATTGACGGCGAGTAACTGGACAAATTGAACAGCGGTATACGGGTATACCTTTCTCATCAGCATGAACAGTGCGTTCATGACGAGCACGGTTACTTTTGTTGCTGTAAACGTTGTCACAAAAGTTACACTTTTCTGGCATTTTCAAGATAATTTTGAACAAACGGTTTCTTAATGAGAGAGTTCTCAAATATGACTGATTTCAATCTGAGCTCACTGTTATGCTGTGCAAAGTTTGAAATCAAATTGAAGTAAACTTGAAAGCGCGCCAAAAATCAAATTCAAACTTAAAAATGACTATCACTCAGTCAAAGCAGAGACAGAAGTTAAACAACAAAAAAAATGGTTTAAAAAGCATGCAGATTGAACTTACCTTCCATTTTTATTGTTTTAATATACAATTAAAAATAACTTTAGTAAAAATTGAAAATTTCGAAATTGATAAAGTTCTTGTTACATGTCGCGGAAGCATGCATGCTAAGAAGCATATAAAGGCATGTACACTAAGGGTCTATATTAAGGCATATCATACAAGAAAACAAGTCCTGGAGTCACCAAGGCTATCAGGAAACATCAGTTGAAACTGCATCGAAAGCCGAGTTTTTTCAGAAGACTTTAACCTCTAAAAAAAGGACTTTACCAGGGGTTCATGTGTTGGCAAATATGACTGAGAAGCACAGGAGGACCTCTTTGTTGATGGAGTGTTCCTATATGAAACTTTTGTGTAAACAATTGAAAGAAAACATCACTTTTTTAAATTTTTCAATTTTTTTGATCAAAAGGATTAAGGGGATTAGGCTTTTTCTCCAAGAATAAAGAAAAACGTTATACGTATGTTACTTCATCAGCTCTCTAACAAGTTCCCATTACAGAAAAACTTCTGTTTAGTAAGGGTAAAAATGTCTCCTTCATGTTAAAAATTGGCATTTTTTCACTTTTAGGGATTAAGAGGGATTAACTAAAATAACAAAAGAAAAAATGCAAAAAAAACCATGTTGCAGTAACTTTTTTAACCTGGAACTTCTAAGATCTTTGATAGCGGGGACAATTGTCCATCGTATGAGCCTATCCCCGTTCATTTGAGATAAATTTTTCATTGCTTTCGGATCATTACAAAAAATATTTTGTTATTTTTGTAAAAATTGTTGAAAAAAAGACTGTTTTTGATAGAAATATGGTACCTGTTACAGCGATCAATAGCACACTACTCATTGGAATCATCGCTAAGTCACTCTTGTTTTGGATGATCATGAGTTTCAGCTGATATAAAGCAAAAAAAAGTTTTTTTGATTTCAAGAAAAACGGTCAAAATATTTATGCAAAGAACACAATTTTGAAAGTTTTAATCTTTTGTTTATTGAAAACAGTAAAAGAACAAACACTGGACCAATCTCACTGGAATTTCAATGCTGACAAAAGCTCCTTGTTTTACCACAAATCCACCAGAATGACAATTTCAGTTGTTAACCACTTTTTGTTGAATTTTAGATTCGCTCTTAATATTCAAGGTTTTTTTTGCAAACTTTTCCTCCAAACAAGAGCTTTTCACTGCAAACCTAACTGAAGCACCTATTTGTTGAAGCACCTAATTAAACCTATTTGTTTAATGACCTTGCTCAACCAAATACAATTTCCTCAAAGTGCAGTGTTCTTTTGGGACATGTTTGAACTTGTTCAATTCCTTATGAAAAGGTTGAAGATCTTTATTGTGAATTAAGTCTATATCAAAAATTGTACAAAGGCAATCAACACAATTTAATAAATGTCAGATACACAATTGAATGAATGTCATATACACAACTATTGAGCAATCTAAAGCACGAATATATTTATTGTTTTAGTTTTAAATATCAAGTATATCCATCAGGTTGCTTTCTGGTCTTCGTTTTTTAGGAGCTGCACAAACTTGCGGTGTCTCACCGCTTTCCGGCGTTTCAAATAGGGCTGAATTCGATTGCTGTGGGGTATGAAAGCTTGTCCCGGATAAAATGTTCAAGTCGAAATCTTGATTTCCGTTGCAAAACTTTTCTTGGTAACTTTTACTGATTTCCGCAAACAGGGATGGGCTAGGAGTGGGTGTAACTGTAGGACTAGGGTCCGTTGCAGGCGTCACTGGCACACTTGTGAGACTGGTGGGAGAATCGGGCGCAGACTTGAGTCCCCACATATCTGCTAATTCGTCGCATGCTCGATAAACTCCAAGTTGATTTTCACAAAGTGGAACACACTCACAATCGTAGCGATAGAATATCCTCCGCACTTCGTCTGTCAAGGTATCAACATCGTGATTTTCGAAAGCAGGCGTAGTTTTGGGAGGCAATAACCCACCCGAAGTAATAATGCTGCTCTCAGAAGGCTCCGTTTTGTTAGGTAGAGCTGCAATTGCATTGATAAAGAGTTTTGGAATTAGACAATGCTGGTATACTGTCCAAACATCGCCAATTTTTTTCTGTTGAATCAAGACGAGAAAGTTTTCGTACAATGTCTGATAAACAAGAGTTCGTTCTCGGGAAATTGCAGATTCAGAAAGAATTTTTACAGACATTATAACGATCAAAATATAACACTAGTTTCAAGTAGAGAGTGAAGTTGTTTAGCAAGAGGAACCAAAAGGTTTCAAGAAGAGATTGACTGTTTAGCAAGAAGAACCAAAGGAAATGAACGCAATAATTTTAGTGGTGCAAATACGTTTTTAACACACCGCTTATCTAGGATCACATTTGTTTTTAATTTCTAATTAATATAACGTAGAAACCAAGTTAACTTTGCATTGCATTTCTTATCTAGGTTAACAACTGTTTTGAATTACTAATACTGTACGTTCCCACTAAATTCAACGTTTTATTCACGTCACACCTAGAGTTACATCTGTTTTTAATTTTCATGTGTTATAACGTTATAACCAGTTGAATTATATTGGTTTCAATTCTTATCTAGGTTAACATCTGTTTTGAATATTCTGCACGTTCACGCTAAATTCAACCTGTGGTCGTCACACCTAGGGTCACATCTGTTTCAGTTTTTGTGGTACCACCAACCATTTCAGTAGGGAAACCTTATCTAAGGTCACATCTGAAATTAATTATGCAATCCAATGTGAATGCAAGAGACAGAATCAAGTACGCCATAGGCGTACTTGACTCTGTATTCACATGTCAGCTGGATTTAATGAGACAAAATGACTACACTGGTTTAATCCCAACTTGCCGCCGCCATTAGTTTGAATCTTAACACATTAGAGTACCTGAAAGTGATAAAAACAAGTTGCACACTATGCCTTTCACTTCCACTAAAGATACAGAATTTGGAGATTGTTATTTTGATATTTCTAAAACTGATAAGCGTTTAATAAGGGCAACGCTGAAAACTTATGAAAAGACAGGAACGTATGTGTTTCTGAAACTGTTTAAAAAAGCAGCAGAAGAATACGAGTTTGAACAGAGAATTTCGTTAACTCTGCAAGAATTTGGGAGTTTGGTCAATACGGCAGAGAAGATACTTGAATCAGAAGAAAAATCATCAAAAGACTGTTCAACAAAACCGCCACCAAATAAAAGGCCTAAGCTCGAGAACAAGGATGGTGGAAGCAATGTATGAACGTTCTCCAAGTTATTTCAAACAATTTCAGAAACAATTTAGATTCAAAATTGTTGATCAAAAGCCAACAGACATTACGAGTTTGAACAATTATGCAGTTTGTCCTCACTTTGAGTCTGAGTTTTGCCAAATAGCAATTAACCATTTTCACCTTTTGATTGATAGTTCAACTGATATTGGCTGTACAAAGCAAAACAAATCTTTTGCTGTCCCCTGTCTTTTCACAACTTTCAAACACTTATTTTCAAATTCTTCAAAACTGGAAACGAATGGAGAAGTATTTACAAAGTTGAAGTTAGCCGTTGACTTCAATGACAAAACAGGAGAAAAAATTGACCCAGCAACGGTTCACAAGCGTCTTCCAATTTCAAACACAGCAAAGATGTTGACGACGACAAAAACGACGGCCACAAAAACTACAGGAATCACACAGAAAACAATCCACAATACCATCTCAGCAGAAACCGGCCATGAATAAACACAAACTGATCAAATTTGTACAGAAACTTTAAAACGAGTTGAAAACATTTTAAGTGGTCCTCATTCTGGTGCTTTTTGTAAAATTATGGACATATTTGTGAGTGGTTATGGAAAATTAGATATTGATTCTGAGTTACTATTTGTTCGTCTTGTATTTGAAGAAAAAATAAAATTTTGAAAAAAAAAATTTTTATTCAACAGATATTAAAACATCATATGAAGTGCAAAGCGAAGCAATTGAACATCATTAATTTTTACAATTTGTCTTTTACAAAATATAACATGCGCAATAAAAATACAAAAAAGTCCACACAGTTCTGAGTTTTGACTCTGAATTGGTTGATGTTCGAGAAATTCACATATTTGTGCATTAGTGTCAGAGAGTCCGCGACATAAGTCTCTATAGGCAATAATCGATTGTCCCAAGGGGTCCGCAAAAATAATTTTTTTGTTTCGATTACATAGAAGAAGCCAGTGTGTACCAGGGTTGTTCGAGGGCGAAGCATTTACGATGAGAAAACTGTTTCTGGGGAATTTTTGGGGAAAGTTGTTTGCAGCGAATACACCACAAAAATTGTATTTCAGTTTTCTACATTTTTGAATTAGGTCATTGATGTCATCTTCATCCATTAGTTGGTTAAAATGTGATTTTTTGAAACCCGGCGCGCAGAATCCACAAAAATTGTGCTAGCTTTTTCGCCAACAATGAATATTTCAATATTGTTGGGCAAGGCAGCCAAAAATTCCAGCTCGATCGAAATTGAGCAATTCGTTAGCTCGGGATGAACAAAATCGTGAGAAGCTTGTTGAGTACTGGTCAAGTCAAAAACCATAATAAAATGGTTCGGGTAGTCCGTCAAACTTATGCCATGACCGTTGTCAATATAGGCCAAGTCTGATATTGTATTGAAGTAAAGCCGTTTGTCATCATTTGTTGATATTGGACTATCAGCGACTGGCATTCCATTTCGATAGATATAAATCTGTTCCAAATCAAATTTTCGGAAATGAAATGGATTCTGTCTGTTGTTACCGAGAAAAGCTTCGTTTGTGTTCAGACAAAAAGCTAGTCTTCGGATTGGTTCCCTGGCAAATATGTCTTCTTGTTTCCAACTGTGCAGACCAGTAGAAGCCAAAAATATTTTTGTTAGGGTTTCAAGGTACGGATAGGAAGCCGGGCTGGAAAGCAAGGTTTTTTCAATGGCCGACACGACGTCATCGTTCAAAGTCATCTTGCGCACATACAAATTTGCCTCGACAATTTTCACTTTATAATACTTAGCGGCATCATCTGACATAAAAACAAAGTCATCAATTGATCTTCGAAAAGCAATCCGAAGAGTTACACCACTCATTAGATGCCTGTCACATGTGAAAAAGTCGACTGCAACCTTTCCGTAAAACGTGCATTCATTTGACTGTCTGACTAAAGCTTTTCTTCTATTTACTTCAGTAGTTGATAAGGCTCCCGGATTTTCCTCATACGAGTAGCCTTGACAAGCTAACCAAGTGTTTTTTGCGTCTTTTTTTGTGTGAAAACTCAGTCTCAATAAAACTTTTGTGAGCATAATTTCCATTTGCATTCGATATTTGTAGTCCGTTGGCTGACACTGTGCAGTCAGAGAACAGTGAATGCAGCACATTATTGCAAAATTAGGGAGCGTCAGTTTTAGTCACATCTGCAGCAGCTGTACCGTCATATTTTAAATTTGCTTCGGACGACTGAACAATTTTACATTTGACTTCGAGGAATATTTTTTGTAAATCAATAAAGTTGTTTCTATCGCCAGCAACTTCAAATTCCAACATTGGACAATTGGGGCTATACACCGGGCCCAGTTTTTGACAAAAACTTCCATCAAATGTTACTAAGAGGGATGGTTTCTCGAACAGATCGAGGGAACTGTGAGTTGCCTCGGATGGTAATAAATTAGCGATCATCTTTCACCTTTGCAAAAAAATCTGATCGACTTCTTTTTGGAGCTCTTGACTTTGAAATGAACGAGGTTTTACGCTGTTTTGTTAACTTGCCTGAACGGCTTCCAATTTGTTTCCTTGGTCGTTGTTGTCGCGCTCGTCCACCTGTTTGTTTTTTGATAGTGTTTGAGACTGTGTTTTTCAAGGCTTGTTTTGATGACTTTTTCTTTGAGACTACATCTACAAGTTCGGGAACACCCTGTTTTAAAAGCTTTCTCCCGATACGTTTTGCAGCCGGTAAAATAAAACGTCGAGCCAATGGTAAAGCAACGCGTCCAATTCCCGCTGCTAAAGCCCCAAACCCACTTCCCCTTTGTCTATAGTGTCCGGAGAAGTGCGGCAATGATGTTACCTGATTAGCATAATAGGAATCCAAACTAGTCAGAAAAATTCTTGAATTGTAAAGTTAAAATAACTTTACCTGTTCCCGAAAAAGGAACCAATTGTCCTGTTTCAGTGCGAAGCTCAATTGAAATTGATTGTATAGTGTTTGATAACAGTTTTTTTTAGTCTAAATTTGAAAAAACAATTCGATGTGTTGGTTCAAGTTCGCACACGCTACCGTTTTTCATACGGTGTTTTGAATCAATGACACGCAATAACGGAGCTTTTGCGTCACCCACATACTGATACTCAATAAAGTTTGTGTAAATGAATATTAGGTGCTTTCCCGCGCAAAGATCAGCAGGAAATTCTCCAAAGTATGCTTTTGTCTCATCACTCTTCATTAATCTATTTGATGTAACTGAATCCATTTTGTAACCAATATGTACACCGCGTCCATCTGGAATTCCGGTGAAGCCCACAATGCTAGGTATTTCCTCACTACGAAAAGTGATTCCTTCATATTTACCAAAAATTATTTCGTATTTTCCAGTACTCTTGATTTCTCGAAACAAAAAAATTGGGTAATCCAACTGTTCGCTTGATAGTACCCAGAAGTTGATTAATATTGTCAAAATTACCAGTCATGAAGGACAGTTTTTCTCCATTGTAAGGCCGAGAAATGACACTAGCATCAGACGAAATCTTTTGCGAGTCTTCGTATCCCTTAAGACTGTATGCTATTAAATCTCCATTCACGACGTGCTCAATTTTTGTCGGAAAAATTATTTCACTAAGAGCCACCCTCCAGTCACCAGAGAGTTGAATTTCATCATTGAAAAAATTGCGAAAAGAGGCCAGAGTGTTTGACCCAAATATTTGCATAGAAGCGGATGAAATAACATGCACAGTGAACTCATCGTCGAAACGATTTCTACTCATTTTCCTTTACACGAACAAGCTGCAATTCTGATTGATAAACTTTTCCTTCTATTTGTTCTTTGTTTGCATCAATGAGGGAATATGATGGCGGAAATAATGTCGGAATATCTGTTATCTTGAAAACTTTGTCAGTAAACGATTGTTCGTAGCCCTTTCTGAAAGCTTTGTCTTTTTTGACAATTCTGACAAAATCTCCAACAAAGAAGCGAGGTTTTTGGGAAACAGTTGTTTCAGCGCTCAAGGACACAAGCCGTGGTACGTCTTTGTTTGGTGCAAGCTTAGTTATCCGATTAACACGTGAATTTATTGTTTTCACAAAGTCTTCTAATTTGTCAATGTACGAATATGTCCATTTTTCTTCAAGGTACCTATGAATGATAATTTTCCGTGAACGAATATTCCGTTCGGCAAAAACAGACTTTTTTCACTAAAAGTGCCATACAAATGAATTGCTCGTGAGTTGCATAGTCTTTTGAAAGCTCCGAGAAATTCTGTTCCATCATCAACCCATACTTTCTCGGGTTGTTTATGTTTGATCATTTTTTTGAATGCATTAGCTGCTTCTGTTGCATATTTTGTCTTCATTGGCTCTACTCTAAGGTACCGTGACAGACAATCAACTGCTACTAAAAGGTACTTTACATCGCGATTGTATTTTGCAAGGTTGTCAACATATGCTAAATCCAATGACCAAATTTCATTGATATCTTTCACAATCACTCTTAGTCTGGGAAATTGCATTCGATGCGAGCGGTATTTTGTGAAGGACGGCTTGGTATCTAAATAGGACTTGACTTTTGCTAATGACATTTTGCTGTGTTTTTGTAATCGCTTTGAGCTTCCAAACGATGCAGGACATCTCGAGTACAGTTGTTCTAATGTTTTTCTCTCAGAAGACGAAACGAGACCACTTTTTCTGATTGGCCTTTTTTCGCTTTGTCGTTTCGTTTGTTTTCTCTTTTTCTGTTGTGGTTCGTTTTGAAGTACCGCGTCCTGTTTGCGGACTTTGTTGCGTTGGGAAAAATTCTTGTTCGCTCTCATAGCTTTCCAAGATTTGATTGGCGTAAGTGTTTGAGACGAGATCAGGCTCAAGTCGAAGAACTAACAAGATTCTTGAATATGCCTCTTGATCAATTTTCTTGGTTGGTTGTTGCAAATCATACAAAAAAGATGAACCTTGTACATCCGTGGGTTTATTCTCAATGTAAATTAGTTGGCTCTCTTCCCCAATAGTGATTTGGTTTGATTGGAGAATAAAATCAAGTACTATTTCTGCACGTTTGACTTTGTGAGCTTCTTTTAATTTAACGTTTTTCATAATCGACTCAAATGATTCAACTGTAGGCTTTTTTGTAACAATTGGATCCATTTCACTATCATCACTAGAAGTCTCCATTTTTTCTTCCTCGTTAAAAATTGTTGGATCTGTTTGGACCACTCTATCTGCTTTATCTACATCTCGTTCAATATTTGTTGGATCTGTTTGGATCACTCTGTCCGTTTTTCCTATATCTTCCCTTAGCTTGTTTCGTTGCATAAGTGATAACTGAATAGCTTTGTTTTTATATTGTGGGTTTTCAATAATTTCGCTCTTTTGGGGTTGCTTTGTTATAAACATTCGTTTTGGAATTAAAATGAACTCTTCTGTATGCATTATGATTTCATCAAGTAGAAATAACAAGAAAGACCAACGGCTTTTAACAGTTCTGATTCTCTGCCAAGAATTCTTTTCTTTTCCCTCAAACCTGTTTGTTTGGATAATATTTTTCGAAATGATTTTTTGTGATTTTCGATTAGTTCTTTATTAATTTCAACATTACCGTTGACTACGTTGAGAAAACACTCGCAGAGAAATCGAATAAAGTTTTTAGAAGCTGTCTTTATCAGTTTTTTTAAGTTGATGTCGCTTGACTGAAGCATTTGCCGCAGCATACATAGTTCTCTCTGTTTCATTTGTTAGATTTGTTATTACAGCTTTCGCAGACGGTAAGTAGTAAATTGATGGTCCTGGAGGCACAATGTTTGAGCAATATCGCAAAACGTCCGACGTCTTTGGGTCTAAATCAATTAATAAATGACCAAAAGGCTGTTTGGTAGCTAGCTCGTAGCTTTCTTTAAGAAATTGTGTGTTGTTGAGCTGTCGACCAATTAAACCAATTTGTTTAACGTCACGTGGTGATTTGAATAAAATAATGTGTGTTGTATTCAAGTCGATTGTTCTCGACCACTTGCTTTGTTGGAATAAAATGTGCTTAACGTAAATAACACTTATATTTTTGTGACGACCTGCAGTCGCAAGTTTTGAAAACTCTTTATCGTTAAAAATTTCTTCGCATGAATCATCAAAAACAAGAAGACAGTCTTCTAACTCTGAGATAATTTCAAAACTTGTAAATTTTTTAAACTGTATATTCAATTTTCTCTCTAAGGACTCAAATTTTGGTTGTTCATGCTGATAGAAATAAAAAATGGATTGAAATTTTGGTGAAAAAGTGTTTGAAGTAACATTTTGAAAATCAGCTCAGTTTTTCCACAGCAAGATGGACCAGACACTGCCATAAAGAGTCGATCGCTCGTTGAAATAATTTTATTCATAGCTTTGGGTTTGGAAGTGCGTAGCCGACTGTGCAAGAGAGGAGCGAAAACCAAAATGTTGACTCCTCGCAATCCAATTGAAAAAATACCAACTTGATAAGAGATACTGCAATAAGAAAAACAATAATGAAAAGTTGAGTGAAATAAACAACTTCTGATCGTGGTACTCTTGAATTGCATAATCTCCAAGATCTCCTTTCCTGTTGATTCTCATCAAAAACCAAATCGGTTATGCCACCTCCCGAATCTAACTGATCCGCAGTTGAACTCATGGAGAAAACGTTTTTTTTTTCAAAAATGAATTCAAACAAAATAATTAAATTTAAAAATCAACACGAATATTGTTAGTCTACTATAAAAAATTCATAAGTTGTATAATGAGAGTTCTTGCCCTCTTTTTTGTAAACAACTGTGTAGCTTGCTTTCATGCCATACTCCATCCCGTAATACGTAACTGAATCCACTCATCCTTGTTCTACAAGCTGCTTAATTTCCTTAGGCAGATTGTCATCGTTCAGAGGCACTTGCACTGGAACTGACCGCTTGGGCATAGGTAAAGGGGTTAGATTCATTCTTTGCATTTTCTCTTTCATAGACATGATACAGTTGAAAATATTCTAAGAGTGAAAGATATTTTTGAAGGATTCTATTTCGGCTCCTGTGCAAACAACTTGCTGTTTCCTCAATACAGTTTGTCGCCGACTGTCAATTTTTTCCTCCTTGACTAGTGTAACAGTCAACTGATTTTCAGCCGTTAAGCAACTGTAAACGATCAAATTTGGAGACAAATTCACTTGGAGTACAGACGGTGCTGTCTTTTCTAATCGACGGTTGTTCATGGATCAGCCAGTAGTAGAACAATTGGGCCTTTTTCCTCGCACAATGTTTGTTTTTCTGTCGTTTTGGGCAGGTTGTTGAATGCAAGTCACAAATTGGGGTCTCCCGATAGAAACTCAAATGTTCAATTTTGGGGCATAACAAATCCTCAAGGTTTGTAACTTTTCTCTGAAGCAATTTTTGCAACGTATCAGTTTTCTCTACACCCTTCGCATAAAAATCTGATAGAGGAAATCGAAGCACTACACATTGAAGAATTTGTTTTAAATAGCAATATGGGTAATCTCCCTTTTCCCAATCCAAACCATGAAGGTATTTTGAAACCCACTAATAAGATTTTTGTTCACTCAAAGTAAGAGAATTGAATGAGTGCGGAGGTGAGAATGAAATTGTATCCGTGTAGTTATTGCAAGTTATGGCTAGCTCTTTCACAATAAAATCAGATTTTTTGCTTCGAAAGCCTTCAAAGTCAAGAACAACCACTCTTGCAGTCAACATTCCAATCGATTGAATAAACGGTTTTTGAAAGTCTTTAAGTAAAAACAAAAAGCAATACCAGTCACATGACCCACATATTCATTTGTGACTGGACAGGGTAAAACGTATGAATAACCGGGTCCCTTTTCACTGTACTCATACACAAAACCACAAGCATCATGAAGAATTGCATGTAGTCTTAAAATTTTAAAATTTTTGAAATAAACGTCTAACGAAGAATTGTCAATCCCAATCAATCCACCATACGGTCTCAATTTCAATGCAATTTCCAAATCGAGGTCAGGATCCAAAAAAAACAAGTTGTTAAAAAATACAAAAATCTTTCACCGTATTGCGAATATTCTTTTTTCACTTTCTTGTATATCTCATGAATTCTATCCAAATTCACCGTAGCAATTGTTGTCATCGCGCACTATTTCAGAAATGGTAATTTCTAGACAGTAACCCAATTCTTTTAATCCCTTTGTCAAGTCTCCCTCAATAAAAGGGTAAAATGTTTGGATAATAATTCGGCTGTTACATGTAAAAGTTATGTTGTCCCTGCATGTAAAAGGTTGGGTTGTCCTATCCCATGCAAAAGGTTGGGTTGTCATAGCGCATGTATCGGGTTGGGTTGTCCTTCCCAATGCAAAAGGTAGGGTTGTCCTCAGGACAACCCTATCTCTTACATGGGATGACAACCCCCCCCCCCCCCGATCTTCCATGGTGTATACGTTACTACTTATGTTGTAAACCAGTAAATGCCAAAATATCATTAAGTAAGCATTCTGTAATTTGGAATACGATAGCGGCACTAAAAGTAACAAGCACAAAAATTGAGCATATCATCAAGAAAGAGGCAAATAAATTCACTGCAGCAGCCATAAGAGAAATGACTTTAACAGACATTTTGTGTTCCAGCTTTGTTTATATCTAATTTAGACTATGAATTATTTTTTATTGTGAATAAAGTTTTTCAGCGCGTAGTTTTCGAACTTTTAAAAGTTTCAAACACTGATAATGGTTTGGCTGGCAGGAAAAAACTTTGTGGATAAAACTATAATAGATATATCTGAAAGATCTCGATGACATCAACCCTTATTTGTTAGTTCCGCATATTTAAGAGATAAAGTGATCTCCGACTGAAAATAGTGCACGTGCAGGGATTTTGAGTCCAGTTCAGAGTACAGTTAAGTGAAAGATTCAGATAATTATGGTCATATCAATCGCAAAAGAGTAGACTGAAACCAAATGTTTTTTTCTCAAACTAATTATTCACACAAATTCCAAAAAGAAAATAAGCTCTTATTATTTTTTAAAGAAAGTCAATTTGCACTGTCGAAGTGTGGGTTTTGAAATATACGTTTAGAAATCGAATATCTCATGCAACACCCAGAACTTATTAAGTCCAATACTGACAAGTTGAAATTGTAATCACGTATAACTTGTGACTCACAATTTATGTGATTGCTTTTCAATTCATCAGTATTCCACTTGACAAGTTCACATTCTTCACCTCAGAATATATACTTGTTGTATTCCCTTTTGTAGATTCCTGTACGATTCTTGCAAGATAAGCGTCCGGATTTTGTATCATTAGCGTTTTTTGCAAGAATCTTGAAAGATCTTACAAGATAAGCATTCTCGCTCGTCTAGGGGTTAAACTAGAACTCTCTAGTAGTACCTATCACCTTGTTGAATTATTAAAACATTGTTGTCCTCACTAACAGACACAGAAAATTGTTTTTCTAAACTAGCAGAATTTCATATTCGTTATCCGGAATCCTATCAAAACGTATGAGAAAAAAGATTTGATGCTGATAGAAGTTTTTTTCGAAAGCATACGCCTAAATTAAGCTAGAAGACAACTTTGATATCGTCATGGCTTTATGTCTTTTAGGCAATTCTCAATATTTTTGCTGTTTATCAACAAATGTGACGATTATGAAATTGCAATAATTTTTGTATTAGTTGTACTAACTAACATTTGCTCAGTTGATTTAAGACATGGTTCTACGAGTTAAACAATCCGTTGAGAGTTTCTCAAGACCATAAATAATGGTACCAGAGATGTAAAAGGTATTTAAAAAACGTGATAGAAATTTGAACTAACCTGAATATTGCAAATAGCTAATGTTGAACGCTGAGAGTATCAACAGCCGTCTTTAGGCGAAAGCTTAGAGAGTTATGATGAAACATCAAAAAAAGTCTATGCACTCAATTCACAATAAAGCAGAGTAGGAAATGAGCGTTCGTTCTACACTGTTGTCAGCCTTAATTGAAGTTGAAAATGTAGGAGAAAAAAGGAGAAAAAAGGGAATCAATTCTACAATAAGCAACTGATAGAAAATAACTGATAGTCTCGCAAGTGTTGCTGTTTGCAAATTTGTTTGATTTGTCTCAAGTAGTAAAAATTTGACAAGTGTGTTGACAACGAAATCTGATCCGACCTCAGATGCCAAGTCAGTTCAAGTTGCCCTACTCCAGTTCCAGCAAGGTACAGTACAGTGGCTGTATCCACATGGTCAAGTCCACTTCTCAATCCCTACATTCGAACGATCTGTGGGAGATAATGCTAATGATCTCTGTTACGAATCTTTGAGAACAAATCATTGAGACTCTGGGACTATTGAGACTCTGAAGCTCACACGACTCCAAAACTGTAAGAGAAAACCAAAACAATTCTTACCTTTTTTTTTGCTGTAAATTCATAACTCATAAAAAAAGTTAGACGACAAGAAACCCAACCCGTGAACTATTTTTTTGGATATCGCATGGGGTAGTAAAATTTAACTATTCTTTGTAAGAAAAAAAGGCACCCCAGCAAACATAATTTTTGGGACGAAAGAACATCGGTATCGAAAAATTTTGGTCGAAATGTCAAAAATTTGAAAAAATTGGTCAAGTTGGTTTGTATATCAAAAGCAAATTCTTATATAGAAAAAACTGAGAGAACATCATACTAAGTTGTTCAATTTTGTAAATTTTGGTCAATGTTGATGCAATTCAAAAAAAAAATTAGAAAATCAGTACTGACTATTGATTAGCCATACTTTCAAGCATAAAACCGTCCTGTTTACGCTCGTAAAACTTATACCAGGTTTCCTAACATCTTCTTCCGGGCCGGAGGATGTTACGAAGTAAATGAAATAATATTAACCAATCAGATTCGAGTATTTTAAATGCTAGCAGAAATCGTTCTAAATGCATAAAATACGTTCAAATTTACGTAAAAAGTCCCGAAAAAGTTCGCTTAACCTAAATTTAAGCAAATATAACAACGATATGTACCAATGAAGGTGGTTTTTGGCTTAGGATTTTTAGGTTTTCTAGACGATTGTGGGCCGATTATGAACTGTTTTGACGTCAATAACATCAGACAAAAAAACGGTAAAAGAGCATAAAAAACCTTGCCGTCTAACTTTCACTTGTTGCTTTGCACGTTACAGTGCTTTTATGTTGCTTTATATCGTTACAGATGATGAATTGAATGCTCGAACTACAGTGTATTTACTGAGTGAATAAATAAAGTGAATAAACCTAAAAGCCGCTCTGAAAAAAACTACGACTCCAATTACCAGTCACATCTCAGACAACGATCAAGCATGTTTACATATCCAGAGCAATTCAAAATTAATCATTTTTTGCCCAAAATCACTCTAGAACTCAGGTGCCTCCAATAAGTCGAAGGTCACAGTTCAGCTCTCCAACGACAAATTTCCCCAAAATGCTACTTCCGAACAGGAAATCTCGCCAAGCAAATAGTCTTAGAGTAAAACTCAATGACAGGCCAAAACCAAAGCCCCTCCTCACCAGCAACGCCCGTTATGCCCCGCGAAGGCCACATTTTCTCCAGAATGTTTTAATAGAGGCTGATTGAAAACAAGGCCAATAGAGTCATTAATAACATTTTCTTCACTTCGATGCCCTAGAAGTTGCAGTTTTAGAAGAGGTGCGTGAATAAATTATAATCATCAACGAAAGAAAATCTGAAAACTGAAAGCGCTGAAATTGAAAACTGAAAGCACTATATTTATTAAACGCAATCACGTACAACTTGTTTTTATAAGAATACTATAAAATCTAATTACACGAAGAAAGTGAAAGTTGACGCAGATGACTGTCTCAAAGATGAAGATTGCGGAAATTGGTATTGAGAAATCAATATGCGGGCCAGCTCATATAAAGCTCTTACAGGGTATCAGAAATATTAGGCAACAAATTCTCAATTGCGATTCATTCCGCCATAAAGACTCGCAAGAGCGAACCCGTGGAACAAGAGGTTCATTTCAAAGAAGATTGCAAAAAACAAGAATCAAGAGAAAGAGAGATCAAAGGACTATATTCAGTACGGGTACCAAGATCCGATACGGGTACCAAGATTTTTTTAATATCCGATAATGCGAAATTCGCTTCAAAAAACAAGAGAAAATCGATTTTCGAACTATGCTAAGCGACAACAATCAACACAATTAGAGAAGGACATGGAGACAAAAATCCTCCAACATAGGGGACAAAACGATAGAAAGCAACATGGTGAGAAGGAAGCGAAACATCGCAAGCGTGATGTCGATTGTCCATTTCTGTCCACTAGGCGAAACTTTGCTCGCTCAATGGAAGTTTATTTTTCGAAAAGACCAGCAACGTGTCCGAAGAAAGCGGAAGACGATATGAAATATCTGCTCCGCCTGATGAAAAGAATCTCAAAATTCACTCAAGTTTTCTTGATATGGTTCTCAGTATTTTATTATAAGTAATCATAATCTCATTTATCATTCTGAATTCAAGTTGCTCTGCAAACGCTTCTAATTTACGCAATCCAAAGTCTAGCTTGGATTTGCTCCGCAATTCCAATAAGTAAAATTAGTAACGCACACTAATTTTCGTATTCGCTCCGCGATTCCAATATACTTTTGAGATAGTGTATTTGCAACACTATTACAACTCTGTTTGCTAAACTTAAATATAACATGGCGCAGTCCGCACTAAAGGACAGTGGCAAATCTCCACTCGGAATTCAACCCTTCTGGGAAAAGGCAACCCTCGAGCCCCCACTTCGGTGGGAATATTGGAGGACGCAGCTCAAACTAGCAATCCTTGCTCGTGAAGGAATTGAAGTGGATCTACTATTAGCCGATCCCCCAGAAAATGTTATTCTGCCTCCTGAACCAGCTTATGAAGACGCAGTTGAAATGCCAACAGCACAATCGGAGCGAGACCGACGCACTCGAAATGAACAGGCGAAAACGGCACGGAAGAATAATTGTCAACGCATTGTAGCGGTAGGCATACTATGCGGAGATAAACCGTGGAAACTCTGCGATTGAAAAACATCGTCATTGATGTACTTGAGTCTGGGAACAGAAGGGCGGCCAGTATTCAATTCAAAAAATTCGACTGTTAATCTGGATGAAATTTCATCAAGAAATCTATGGGATGTTTTGAACACAACCTTCACCCGAATTCGTAACATCACTTTCGATCGATATCTCTTCCTTACACGGAAACAGCAAACGGGAGAAGCAATTGAGAAATTTTATGGTCATCTTAAAGAACTTTCGGAGAATTGTGATTTAGGAGAAAAAGGGGATACTATCATCAGAGACGTTTTTATCGCAAACATGCAGAATGAGGTTATCCAAAAAGAAATTCTGAAAGAAACGGTGGAACCTGACAAAGCATTGGCAATAGCAATCAACATCGAAATGGGTACCCTCAATCAACTCAAAATGAATGCAAACAAAACTGAGCTCAATTCAACCGTTAATCAAGTGCAAAAGATGCGCATCGCGAATGCTACCCCTTTCTCTACTATGAACACTACTGCACGGAAGAAGCCCACAACTTGTCATTTTTGTGGAATGAACTGTACTTCTGAGCATCGCAATAGATGTCCTGCTCGAGGAAAGAAATGCAATAATTGTGGTATTGAAAATCACTTCGCAAAAGTCTGTCGAAAACCTAAAGACCCCATTTTTACCCAAAACCTAAGCCACGGGTTAATAATGTCGAAAAAGATGACCAAGCTGAGGACGTCAATCAAATTTCGGTTGATTTTTATCCCGATTTGGAATCGAACTATTCATCAGATGAAGATAATTGCGTGGCTGCAGTATCTTCGACGGAATTCACAACTTCTGTGGAAGCAATCAATCTCCCTGTAACGTTCGGAAATACAGCAACGAATGTCTTGGTGGATTTGGGCAGCGTATGCACAATCGTAAACGAATCATTGGCAGATTCAATTGTTTCCCAAGACTCAAATTCCAAGTGGATACGTGAGGCGAATCCCAAACAATTGAAAACTTTCTTCAACGAGCCTATTCATACGCTAGGCATTCTTCAAATTTCAATTCAAAGTAACAATTGGTACGCGAATCCAATAGAAATTCAAATTGTGACGGATGGTCACCGCCCACTGTTGGGTAGAGATTTGTTTCCTGCTCTCGGACTCTCAAATCAACAGACAAATAATCAAACGACAATTAACCAGGTAGAACAAGAATACTGTCCAATCAAAAAACAGATTGCAACTGATTTTCCTGATTTAATCTCCAGAATCGGTAAGTCCAAAGTACATGTCGTTCGTTCAAAATTTCATAAAAATTACACCCCATTACACCAAAAAGGCCGTCGTGTCCCTATAAAATTGTTGGACAAAGTATCTGACGAATTGAAAAACCTTTCTGAACAAGGACATATTGAAAAATTACAAGAATGTTCCGATAAAACTTTTTTTTTCCCCTATCGTAATTACCGTCAAGAAGAACAAATCTGTAAAGTTAGCTCTCGATTCGGAAATTTTGAACAAATCAATACATAAAAATAAATATCAAATGCCAAATATAGATAGCCTTATCGATTCGATTTCACAGCACATTAATGACTCTAATCAGGGCGAAAACGTTTACTTCTCAACGATTGATTTAAAATACGCATATAGTCAATAAATTTGCACCCGGATACCGTACGTCATTGGAATATCAACATTATTTGTGGCGACGCAACAGGTACGTATCGTTTTAAAACAGGATTTTATAGTCTTACATATATGCCGGCAGAGTTTCAAACGGCTATGGATTACACATTGGTTATTTTGTCTAACACATACCGTTTTCTTGACAATATAATTGTAGTTAGCAAAGGTAGTAAGGATTCGCATCTCAAATACGTTTACAACTGTCTGAAAAAACTCGAGGCCGATAATCTCAGATTTAATTTAAGCAAATGTCACTTCGCAAAACATCAGATAAATTGGCTTGGTTTCACATTTTCACAAAATGGTGTTAAACCTATAGAGTCTAAAACAGCAGCAATTGCGGAAATCAAAGCTCCAAAAACATTGAAGCCATTACGGTCATTCTTAGGTAGCGTCCACCATTTAAGTAAATTTATCCCTAATCTTGCCAAAATATGCCACCCCCTTCGGCCGTCATTAAAAAAAACGCAAAAAGTTTATCGGGAATGAAAATCACGAAACAGATTTCGAGCATATCAAAAATGTCATTGCTAAAGCTACAGAAAATACTCATTTTAATCCGACACTGGAAACGCGAATCAAATGCGACGCATCTCGCCAAGGTTTAGGCGCTGCGCTTGAGCAATTAGATTGTGAAGGGTGAAAAACAGTAGCCTTTACATCTCGAATTCTTAATAACAATGAAGAACTTTATAGTATAAATGAACTGGAATTACTTGGAAGGGTTTGGGCTATTGAATATTTTAAATATTATCTTTTTGGGAAGAACTTTACTGTCCTGACAGATCATAGAGCACTTCTTTCAGTCTTAAAATCTCATCGTTCCAATAAATCTTATAATAGTAGATTAACAAGATGGATCGATCGTCTGTTACCCTTTGATTTTAACATAGAGCATATTCCTGGCACTAGAATGGGTTTAGTTGATTATATTTCGCGCCAACCAAATCAAAAAGCAAAAAGTATCACTCAATATGATGAGGAATTTATGGTAGCAACAATTTCCCGCAATCGCGACGCAATTACATCTTTATTTAGTCATTCGAATAAAATTCCTTTCCATAATCGGCACACAAACAGTAAATACAAATTACAAGTACACAAGACGCGCGTCCACTCTTGCAAACCTGCTAAAAGTAGCACGCATAATTCAAATGCCTCAAATACTTCATTCACTACTCGAGCACAAATAAACAATTACAATCGAAAATTCATTTCTCGCTTTATGTGCCACGCCAATCATTTGCTTAAATCTGATACTGCATCGAGCTATCCCGGGAGCAGAGCTTTGAGACTATTCTCAATCAGTAATTCACAAAATCATTTCTGGCAGTTCTCACCAGCAAGAAAGCGGTGCTGAAAGAGATTCGAGACTGTGTAATCCAGGACGATGAGGCCCGTTGCAAAGAAGTTAGCACGTACATCCACTCCTTTTGGAAGGATCTGCACGTCAAATCCGGCTGTCTTTGTGTGGATGAGCGTGTGGCCATTCTGAATTCTATCAAGGAGGCGGTGCTCGAATCCATTCTTATGACGCACCCTAGTAGTTGGGGAATGATCTCCCTCTCTCAATATGCATGGTGGCCATACATGCATAAGGAAATTTTAGCAAAGACTTCCGATTGCGTCCCATGTACAGAGATTGGTAAGAATTTAAAACCTATCATACCAAAGTCTAAATGGCATCCACACAAAACTTGTCAAGAACTTAACGAAGAAATACAAATTGATTTTGCGGGTTCGATAACTAACGATAAAGAAAAAGATATTTACTTTTTAACATGTATTGATCGTTATTCCAAGTACCCGACAGTCAGAATATTTGACAACGCTAATGGGGTAAATGTAGTAAAATTTCTCCGTGATTACGCATATACTCACGGAATTCCGAGAACAATACGTTTAGACCAAGCAACTTGTCTTGTAGGTAAACAAATTACGAACTACTGTAATGAAAATAATATTAAAATTCTCGACGCTCCGGTTGGTGACCATAGAGCTATTGGATTGGTAGAGCGAATGATACAAAAAATAAAAAGACGTTTATTTTGCATGAAAGCTGAAAATAAAGATATGTTTTCAACATCTAAAGCGATTAAACAAATAGTTTTTGATTTACGACTAAGAAAACAGAAAACAACAAAGATAACACCATTTGAAGCTCATTTCGGCCGTCCGGCAAATACTCCCTTAAGGAATATTAGTACAGTTCCATCGAGTTTATATTTATTTTATGAAAAAATTATTACTCACTATTTAGATGCTAAAACAGTTTCTGCGGATGACTTACTGGATGGAGCTGGGTGGCTCAGTATTGACAGATGTGATACGGAAATTGAAAAGAAGATGTGTCAGGCATCACTAGACGCAGGTCAGCGTTACCGTGACTCGGACAACAAGGAATCCCGCTTTATAACACACCCGCAACTCATGGACCCCATACCGCGAACGGAACAGTCTCTTAAGGTCAAGCTAGCACGGAAACTCCCGAATAAAAAAAGAGCAAAGAGACAGTTGGCAGACCTTTATGAAGTCCTCAAACCCGGATCTTTCGTGACGAAGTTGTCACCCACAACAACGATTATCAATGAGCTCGGACGATCTCCAGTAAAAGTCATCCGAGACAGTGATCCGGCCAAATTTGGAACAAAAGCCGAAAGATCGACAAATTTGTGGGTATATGCGCAACGACGTCCCGCGCCATATGAAAAAACGACGGAGTTCAAAATTGCAAAACATAGCAACGATCTCAAAAAGCAAAAAGGGGTGGAATAAAGATCAGGCACTGCCAACGTGACACTACTTCGGTAGTTTCATCGGTAAACTCAAATGTCTCGCGCGCGCTGACAGTACGAAAGCCAACAAAGCCACAGCTCAAACGCCGTCGTAACAACATCCCAGATGACTGTAACGAGAAGGTGACAGATCTCGAACAACCAGTAATCTCAATTTTACCGGCTCTACCTGCTCCCACCTCACCAGCTCCGCAAGCATCACTCATACCCCCTACACATGATGATCAAACCGAAGACCGCAAACGTAAACGACCTCAATTCTATGGTTTTACCGATGCGGATATATCCGCAACAAGTTCTTTGGTCTTTTCAAGCTCAGCGAAACCAAAGAAACGTAAAAATAAGAAAGATAAGAAAACTTCTGCGACTGAAAATTCGGTAGTAGCCCTCATTCAAGATGCTGAACAGTCAAGAATTCCGTAACCACCCCGACCCGATTTTCATTTGGGACAAGTTTCACCATCTGACCCTAGAACTAGATACTTTGAATATGAGCAAGAACGAGAGATGTCAGTGTGGGATGCGGAGAATGAAATAAAATGAGAAATTAAAAGATTGCAAACTCTGATAAACGACAATTTCATCATTTATTTATGTATTTGCCCTGCATTTCAATTTGCAATGCATATACCAAACTTAATTTATTTCATTTGCTGTTTCTTTCCAATTTCTATTTAGTTTAAGTATTCGCTCCGCGCATCCACTCAAATATGTATGTGCAATTTGATTTATGCTTCTCAACTTGTTCATTTACACAATTTCATCTTACAATGTATCTGTTTTGCAAACCAACTTTATTCGGATTTTTCAATTTACTGTGCTGTAATTGTCAGTTCAATGACTCATTACAATAATTCATTACAAATGCTTTGCATATACACAAGTTTAATCTTATTGTCTTTTAAATTTAGCATTTGCGACGCCTCCCCAGTTTAATTTATGTTGTGTTTCAATCTCTTAATTCTTTGAGTTGTTTCTTTAAAAAATTGTAAATATCTTTCAATTTTCTGTCATGGGGGAAATGTGATACATATAAATACCTATATATATATATATATATATATATATATATATATATCGAAATCTGTATGTGTACTTAATTATCAATTTATCCTCTATTTTATATTCATATCATAAATATATCATAACTAAGGTTATGACTTTTTATTATTCACGTATAAATATGATCCCGCTAGTCTACTAAATTATTTCATAGTTTGTTCAGAGTATTTTATTATAGATAATCATAATCTCATTTATCATTCTGAATTCAAGTTGCTCTTCCAACGCTTCTAATTTACGCAATCCAAAGTCTAGCTTGGATTTGCTCCGCAATTCCAATAAGTAAAATTAGTAACGCACACGAATTTTCGTATTCGCTCCGCGATTCCAATATACTTTTGAGATAGTGTTTTTGCAACACTATTACAACTCTGTTTGCTAAACTTAAATATAACAGAAATACTTACTGAAATTGGTCATTAGCAAAAGTGACCACATATAGCCTCATCTCACTCGTCAAACACAATTTATTAAAGATTTACGAACTCTCAGTATAGTGTTATGGATGGAATACGTGTTTAGTGAGAATAGCTGCTGCTGACGTCCCTAGTCGAGAGATTATTGGTTTTTAAACGTAAGAAATAGTCGTTATCGTCGTTTTTTCTAGCCAAATATTGGTATCGTCTCGTGAAATGGGTCTGTTCAATGAAAATATTGAACTGATTTCGTGTACCTTCTTTGCTGGCAAACACTAAGTTTTCCATCAATTATGTGCAAAATTGTTACTGGTGATGTTTTTTACCTTGATAGGGTTCTCGGCAGTAATACGTCAATGTACAAGGAGATGTTGGAGTTCAAAAATTTTTGGGTACAAGTGTCAGTGGAAAAGTTATCCGTTTTTTCTCTTTTTTTGGTGTTGATACTTTCCCAAAGATTGTCTTCAGAGCCAGCTACCACGAAGTAGGCAGCCTGGAGAGGTACACTCGAAATCTGCGAGAAAAGTGGCTACTTCTGTGGGCATCAGCAATTCCAATTATTTCAAGACACTACCGCTTCAAATGAGATTATTAAAACCATCTCCCAGTACCAATTTTTTTTAGAAAAAAAACTTTATAGCTACCTTTTGTGCATTTTTCATGGCGCCTTCTGCAGGTCTTGTCTGGCTTCATTTTTGGTTTTTTCTTAGCGTTTTTAGGACTCTTTCTTTTCTTTGACGTACCGAATGCCTTCTGGTTAGAAGCGGCTCCTTCTTGGGCGTCAGTAATGGACCCTTTCTAGTCATCAAACAAGCTAAAGATTCTCATGAACACGCTAAGACGTTTTCCTCATTTACCTCTGTATACCGGAATTACCTTAACGTTTCTGGTAATTTTACCTGAAAATTATACCTGAACCGGTTCGGGTAGTTTTGCCTTACCTGAACTTTTCTTAACACACCTTAATTTACCTCAAAAATTAATGAGGGAACCACCTGAATTTTTACCCGATCAAACCCTATTTCACTTAAAAACATCCTAAAATTTTACTTTAATTTTTATGGTAAATTTACCCTAACTAAAATTATTTAAGTTAAAAGTTCAGGTTAAAATTAAGGTATTTTTAAGCTGAAGTTCAGGTATTTTTTCAGGTACTTTTATTTTAAAATTTAAGGTGATTTTTGCAAGTTCTTAGGTAAGTTCCTGTAATTATACCTTAAGTATTCAGGTATGTTTCTTAGGTAAATTCAAAGTATGTTCAGGTAAAATTTCAGGTGGTGCCCCTTAATTTTTCAGGTAGTTTTCAGGTAAATTTAAGGTAAGTAAGGATAAGTTCAGGTAAGGCAAAATTACATGAATGTTTCAGGTAATTTAAGGTGTTTTTTCATGTAATTTCACCTGCGCATTTTTAGTGTGTTATAAAATTCACTCTTTTATAGCTGGCTACCACAATTGTATCTTTATACATTGTAAAAGTGGTCTCAATATACCTATATAATACTTCATCCTTGCAAATAGACTGTGAGTAGCCGCCACTTTCTCGGAAAGTTTCGCTTTGTCTCTTTGAAGAGCTCATTTCTGTACCGCAATCTAAATAAAGTTTAAAATGTTTACCTGAACAAACACCTGAACTTACCTGAACACACCTGAAAAATACCTGAAAGTTTTTAGACATCACTGTATGAACTTTAGCATGAATTTATCTGAAATGCACTTGAAAACTTTACCTGAATAGTTTAAGTTTTTAAGGGAGGTCGAGTAAATTTACCTGGAAATTAAGGCACTTTTGACAGAAAACTGAAAATTCAGGTAAAATTCAGCTGAAACTACCTGTACAACTGAACTTTACCTGAACTTTTAATTAACTGAACTTTTTTAATGTGCGGTAGACGCTTGTACTAATGACTTCGTGCTTTCTGAATAACATGTTATTAGGCAAGAAAACTAAAAGAGCTTAAATTGATTAGGTCATCAGCTTAGTTCATTTTGGACTGGAAAAGTCACTTTTACTGGTTCGTCAAAGCTCATTGTGTAGAAAAAATAATCAGTGTCTAGGTTGTACTTATTCCCATTCGGCAATGTCACATTCATCCCATCAAAGTCCCATTGCAAATCTTTATCATCGAATGGCTCAAACAGAACCGTAATGTTTGTCAGAGTGTCAAAATCTGGTCCGTCTTCAAATATGAAGATGTCATTCTGGTTCTGTCTAAGCGGATGCTTGTTAGTTGTTGAACTGTTGAGTTTGTAGAAAGAGCTGTATTCTTCGCCACTCAGAAGTTGTATGGAGACAGTTGCAGTCCACGCTGGTTCCCAACCGGTCAGTGTTTCAACCTCCATCTTACCACAGTCCAGGAATTCAAGAGTTGTGAAAAGGATTACCCAATGACCAACACGAAACATTTTGTTGCTGCTCTTTATGATGATATGAAAGCTTAGAACACTTTGTTGCCTCTTTTTAGTTTCTCAACACTGAGGAAAAATCAATAAATTGGTATATGTTATTTAGAGCTCTCCAAGAAGGCAAATGAGTGAAGTTCCCGCAAATTTTTCATTGATTCTATGATTTGTGACTCATCGAAACCTGCACTTTCGAGAATTTAGTATTCTCAAAACATTTACCACGTTAATGGTAAATGTTCAGAACATTTACGAAACTGTGAACCTCTAACCCCCCCCCCCCCCCCCCCTCAGACGTGGTAGAACTGCGAAAGCATCGGAACGACGGTGATCTTCGAACAGCATAGACAACCTTAGAACAGAAGTATTTTCCGCGACAATTCCATGAAAATAATCCAAACATTATCAGGTCACCATAAACATTTCAGATAAAACAATTGTAAAACTCGGATCTTTTCCATTTGTGCCCCCCCCCCCCCAAAAAAAAAAAAAACACGCACGTGCCATAATGGTTTACCATGTAATGAATGACATGTGTTCTGTAAATGGGGGAGCATAACAAGCTGGGGGCACAAACGGAAAAGACCCTAAAACTCTATTGCTATGCACTAGACTATTCTAGATGGACTCTTAATCGATAATCGACTTTCAATTGATATGCCGTTATGTTTGAGGGCCAGGAAGTAAAACTAACAAACCTTGTATGTCAGAGAAGAGTGCGTCAAATGTGCTCATTGCTGACTCCTGTGACGTCACAGTTCCCTCCAATTCCTCGATGGCCTTTGTTTCCTCCTCTAACAGGCTGTCCAAGGTCATGGAGCCAGGAGAGTTTAACTTGGTCGAGGGAACTTTGTACTGCACAGTTTGAGGGACGAGAAACTGGGATGAAGAAGACGACAGTACTGAAACCTCAGTGAACTCATCCAACTGGTGGGCGCTCTCCGGGAAGTCTTCCACTGAAACGGGGGGCTTGCAAGCACATGTTATTCAATTTTTTGTCAATTGTTTAACATTTTTCAGTAGATTAAAATTTCAATAGTTAAAAAATAGACCTAAAAGCTGGTCCATACACGGCAACAGCTTTCAGTAAAGTTTTGGGCAATTTCTCCATAAAGAAGGAAGTTTTTTTAAGGACGGCCATTTACATGATTCTACATGTGGCTCGTCTGTTCTGTAATAAAATAAATAGAACGGAGACTTCATTGGAAATAGGATAACTTAAAGAAAAATTTTCTTCTCTCAGAATACAGTTAAACTGGTTTCGGCCCAGATTTAAAGAGAGCTCACTAAACAAAACTATTGACGTCATAAAAATATGTTTGTCACAACTTGCCCATGTTGGGACTGTTTCTCGGGTCAAATGAAAGCACTGCATCAATGTTGAGCCCAAAAACACCATTCTTGAATTTCCCTCTTTTGAAAAATTTTTTCTTTCAATTTCTTTAAGTAAACCGAAAAACGACCACCTAATGGAGATGCTGGTGTTTGATGGTGGTTAAAATTACCTCTCTACAGTTTAGGAAAATGAGATTGAAACTCTTTTTCAATATTCTTCCCGGGACGAGAAACGCTATTAATCATGACTACACTTCAACTATTAACCATAACAACAACCTTAACAAGAACAACACTTCAGATAAGACTTCAGGTCATCTTCTAGGAAAGTTCATTGATGTCACAGGTATTACCCATATGTCAGGTTTGATACTAAGTTAAAGTTAAACCCGAAGCGTGTTGCAAAAACAATGCCTCATGCGGCTTTGAGACGCGACCGATTTCATTCTACGCGAATTATGAGTTTCGGTTTACAATGACACCCGGGTCGAGGTTTGGTGGTGAATTTTCGTAAGAAATGCGGTGAAATGCGGTGAAAAAAAATAATTTTCACCGCGTATTTCTTACATCTTTTTGCGGTGAATGCGGTGAATCGCGGTGAATTATTTTTTTTCACCGCGTTCTCAGTATTCTTACAAAAAAGAATTGTCCCTACACGGGTTCGAACCTCTGACCTCCTGCATGCCTTCCAATGCTTATTCCACTGCGCCAACTGTCACTTACTTGTTTGTTAATTCTTGTGAATTTAAATCAGATTGAGTAAACTTTGGAAACCATATGCGGTGAATTTTTGTAAGAAATGCGGTGAAATGTGATGAATTATTTTTTTTCACCGCATCTAGCAGTTAGAAAAAATAATTCACCGCTTGAGAGAAAGCGGTGATTTTTTTTTCACCGCATTCACCGCATTCACCGCATTTCTTACATTATTTTGCCATAATAGTCTATGCGGTGAATTTTTGTAAGAAATGCGGTGAATTTGGTGGTGAATTTTTGTAAGAAATGCGGTGAAAAGCGGTGAATTATTTTTTTTCACCGCATTCACCGCAATCACCGCATTTCTTACAAAAATTCACCGCATTCACCGCATTTCTTACAAAAATTTACCCAAAAACCTCGACCCGGGCAGTTCTCAGTTGTTTTTGCAAGATGCTTCTTAATTACCAAAAATTGTTTGTCTTGTAACATGTATATTTCTCGGAGCAGACTTTTCACATTTCCAAAGAATAGGACTAACAGGATGACAGAGTTGAGGTAGATTTGGTATAAACTGAATTATGATTTGCTCACAAACAAGAAAGAAATGGAGTTTTTACAGGTTTTTGGTGGTGCGAGAGAGAATATAGCTGAAGTTTTGCTTTTGAGGAGATAAATCCAAGTCTGTGAAGAAGACTTCGATTAAATCGAAAAATGAGCATGAAAGTTCGCAATGTTGCAAATCATTGGCTGGTTAATTCGCTCTCTTAGTCACTTTTTAAGTACGCCTAAAAAATTGGGAACACTAATAACTTTCAAAAACTAATATATGTTCCTGCCGATTACTACGGTGGCCTCCAAATGTATGGGTTGCAGGTTTAAACCGTAGCTGCCACTCAAATATTTTCTTACCAACTTTTTTAACCTTAACGTTAGCTCGCAATTCTTACATATTTTGGCATTTTTTGCGTTGACACCTCCACTATGGATGTGTTTTCCTCCCAGTTGTGTAATTTTGTCTGATCATATTCGCACATTCTAATCACCGCACTTTCAATTAATATTGGCAAACTTTCGAATTGTCGCCCAGATTCAATATCTGGGCGCAGTTTCGCGAAATCATTCGCAATAAATAGATTAATGGCACAATTTTTGTCTGGATCGTCTGATCTTGGGCATTTAAAGCCAGGACGAGCTGGTTCACATTTCCACAACTTCACACCAGATTTGATTGCCCGTTCATAGCGTTCATACAAGTTATTCAAGAGAAAAATATAAAGAAGCTATCAAACTTGTTTGCAACTGTAATTGTTCCGACCCTCTTGAGGGGGGAGGAACTATATACTCAACTGGGTTTTTTTTTTTTTTGTTCAGTGAATTTTCGCCGCTCGATATATTCATCGTAGAGAGTTGAGACTGGTATCATTAGAAAGCTCGTCCAGCGTAGAATATGGAATTAAAAAGATTTTTTTAATTTTCGTTTTCTACAGGGAGTTATCGAGGCTTAAACTTCTGAGAAAAGAAGAGTGAATTCACGTTGTTTTTATTCACATTTTCCGGAATTTTTGCCTAAATTTTCGTCAATTTTGCTAAAATTTGTTATAATTTTTGAGAATAGTGTCGTTGGTTTTATTTTTGAAGACGAACAAGCATTGTTGATTGTTTTGATTTAATTTTTTGTCAAAAAATCTGGATAAACATTTCAAAATTTAGCCTTTTTCATCAACAATAGCACGAAATAAGCTACTTTAGTCCACTTTGATTAAATTTGCCTACAGTACACCCCCAAGCAACACTCATACAATCTTTGTAGACTCAAAGAGGGCTATTTCTACTTCAGAGTCCGCAGAGAGTGCCTTGTAGTTAAAACTTTGCCGTTTTTTGCTAACTTTACTCGTTGATTATCAAAAATGCAAAATTTATTTTGAGTTTCAACTCAGAAATTTTCTATATCTACAACATTCGAAAAATCAATTGTTCTTAACGGACAATAGGTATTAACAGGGGTAGTTTTGGGCCATTCTTGGACTGTTACAATCCAAAAAATATCGGGTTGTAATCAGTCGGTCTTTTTTTTTTAAAAAAAAAAAGACTTTTTTTTAATAATAAAGAACAGAACATATCAAATCAAAGCTCAGGAGTGATAGGTTCAACCAAATCGCTTGCTAAACAGCTCCAGGCTAATGCATTTAGTTTTTTTATTGAAAGTTTACGGTCGTTTCTTTTTTAAAAATAATTGACTTTTCAATAAATAATGGCTTAATTAACTTTTCCTCTATTTTTTTCTTAATTTGTTCAACTTTCAGCTTAGTCTCAGCAGAAAAAGACTACTTCTTCTTTCTACTGAGTTAACATTTATTCTCGATTGCAGCTTTAAGCCTGAAATTATTGTTTTCTGGCTTTGATACTACAAGATTTTAGATTTTTGTTTGTTTTGATATTTGCCAGGTTTTCACCTTTTCTAATTTTGTCACATTATCACATTATTGACAGTTCTCATGTCACCTTATTAGCATTCAAATTAAAGCACAATTGAACATATTAAAATCCTGAAAGATATAAATCATCGTTTTAATGGCCTCGACGCCTCTTTCTTGAAGAAATCAATTGAATTTTTTAATTTTGTCTTAACTGTCATTTATACTTTGTTGTTTCGGTCGTATGTAATTTCCTGTATAGTGATAGCTTTCATTGGCTTTTCATGGAAGAATAGAAAAACCGATATTCTGATATTAGCAGAAAGCTGATGGCTTTTATGACTTTCAAACCCATCGTTTTCCAAAATTAAGAAAAAAAAACTTTTTTAACTTCGCAATTTTTTTTATGTTTCTTTTTGTTACCTAATCTCGTTAGTTGATTACAGGTCAAATATGACATTATGGGTGTCAAGGGAATAAAAGGGATTGGTGTCCCAAAATCTTTTTTTTAAAGATTTTGTTATGACCTTACTGGCTTCGACACCGCTTTTTCACAAAAAAAAGTAAATTAATTTGATTTTTGTCATATTTGACGTTCTTTTTGTAGATGCAAGAAAAATTCTGGATAATTACAGGTCTCGAGGGTTTCCTTTTCATGAATAAACGACGATATTTAAATAGCTCTTTTTGTAATTAGTGCCTTTCATGACATTGAATGTAATTTTGTTTCGAAAAAAAAATTAAAGTATTACATACTTTAGCACTTCGCTTTTTTGTCTACTTGTTACCTAGTCTTATTAATGATGAAGAAGGCGCAATCAAATATATTTTGAGTGCCAAAATTTTGCTTGACGGTTTTGACAGCGTTTTCTGGCAAGTTTCAATTGAAATTTTGTTTGTTCTTTGTTGTTCTTTTTAGCCGCTCTAAAAAATGAATAAGGTCAGGTCCTAATGCCCATCTATAGAAGCAGTGGTAATCGCAAATTTGTGGTAATATCAATTTATTCCTAATGGTATTTATTACTTTGAAGTTAATTGTTTCAAAAAAATAAGTTAATTTTTTTTACTTTACTGTTTTTGTTCTTTTTTGTATAATTGTTACCAAACCTTTTTATGGACTGGTCGCATATGTTTTCTGGTGATTTATAAGTTATTTTTGTTTAGTTTCAGGTTTATATGACGGTATGTTGACTTTGTTATTAAATTTAGTTTTTAAGAGGGACATAAATTTTTTGATGTAATTAATGTTTGTTGTTGTTGTTGTTTGATTTTGCTGTTCGTTTTGACTCGCTTTCTTAATATTGACATATTACAGCAATTTAATGCATAAATTTTTACTCCACTGAGTTATTTGTTTTGGAGGTTATCTTATCGTTCATACAGAATTTTTTGAAAAAGACTTGGGCTTGTTTGGGATTCGCAAAAAATAATTTTTGGGTTTTTCTATCTGTTCCTCATTTGGTAGACAATTATGCCAAAATTGTGGATGGGCGGGGTCGGAACCTTATGTGCCATTGCACATTACCGAGCCGCCTTGTTTCATATTTGGGTCCAAAGTTTTTACTTCTTGAAAAACTGGCCGGTTAATTTTTTTTTTGCTAACTTCCTTCAACTTAAATTTTATGGCAAATAAAAATTAAGTTTTTTTAATGTTTTGCCGATGAATCCAGTACTCTGGAAAAATCAGCCGATAAGTTTTTTGCTAAGAAGAGAAATTGTTTGCGGTAGTAATTTAATTGAGAACTTGCTTTTTCTCTACTCTGTTTTCCCATCTTTCTTCATCCATATCTGTAAATAGCTTTGTCACAAACTGAGTTTTAAGAATCTGATGTCACATTGTAGCAAATTTTTCGACAATTTTTTTTCATAAAGGTCACATATTCTAACTACATCAAAAGCCTCGTTTAGACAATAATCTGTACAAAGTCAATTGGTCATTTTCATTTTTTTTTGAAAAAAAAACAAAAAAATTAACTTTCCTTAAAACTTTTTTAAACGTGTTTCTAATTGAAGTATAGCCTGCTAAATATAAATTTGAAAACTGGTTTCAAATTCCAAAGCTCTTGGTTTTAAAACAATGTCATAGCTGTCAAGTTAGCTGGACTTTTGAGTAAGCGTGTAATAAATATTTTTGATTTGGCAAAATTTTTTTATGTTTTCCTATTTTTTATTATATGAGGCGTTATAGATAGAACACATCCTGACAAGAGGATTCTTTTATTCGGCTGACAAAAAAACACCAAATCAGTTTGCATACAGTTTGTTTTTGTGTCCCGGAGATCGGCGTACTTACATGAAAGAGTCCAATAACTAACAGCAAATCTGAAATATTTATTGTTTCTACCAGTTGTACCGCACCCCAAATACTGAACAAAATATAAGTTCACATTTGCATAACATTAACCTACTCTGTTTACCCATGTTTTTTGAATATTTTTCTGAAACATTAAGTGGAGTTTAGTGGCACCATTCTCTTCTCATGGTAGTCCTTGTGTGTTGCAAATGTGAAATAAATGCAACCACTGTGGTCATTGCAATCTCTTCGCCATCAATGGCAGGAATAAAATTTTCGTCAAAAACTTCGGGCAACTCAAACTCACATATTAACCAAATAGAAACATGTTCGAAAATCAAATTGATATTTACAACAAAGAACACGATTCAAACACTACAGTTCTTTTGATGATGACTTTGCAGGCTAATTTAATAGCAACCTAGAATATGACAAAAAACTTGGACGAAATCAATATTACTGCTAGACAAATCCTAAAGAATCGCCATTTTGCTATTTGGCAAACCAAAACCCACACGAGTATACGAACTTTTCAAATTAGACTGATCAGATGATGGGTTGTTTTGTTTTATCAGTTAAATACAACCATAAACATTGAAGGCCGATAGTGCAAGGTTTGTGTTTGGACTACCAAAAAGACGTGATCGATCCGACAAATTCGGCATCGGAAGTACACAACAGCCTGTAGGAGAAGAAACGATGAAATGAACCGAAAGCAAGTTTTTAATGAACCAGCAATATGCAACAGAATTGCCGCAGTCCTCATCTCTGGAATTGATAAATGTGTCTCACAATATTAAGTCTTGTCAAAAAGGACGGAAAATACCTGAAAATCTCAAAAATAAAGTTAAAGAAGAAAAAGAAAGTCTTCTAAGAGAAGGAGCATTCAAAAACTGCTGTCATACTATGCCCAGATCATTAAACTACCAACGGTAATTGCCTAAAACATTGCGTATACTTAACAGTCGCCTCAAAAGTCTATACACAAAAAATTATCAAATGCCAATCACAGACTCATGTATACAAACAAAAATTCCATAAAATTTAAGTGTAAATACACCGCACAAGACAGCGCCATTCTCAATAAACTATATCTCGTACACGTACTGTCAAAGTCTAGTTTGAAAAAGAAATAAAACGCCATTGTTACATCAATCTTGTCAGCAGTGACACAAATATGAATTACAGAATCCGATCAGGCTTCTATGGACTAATAGACATTACAACCAAAACTCAGAAAGCTGTTAAAAATAGAGGTATCGGTTTCGATAATACATAATGTTCTGATTTATAAAAGCTGAGCAAAAATTGATGACGAAAACTTAAGAAAAAACCTAGCAAAGTGTCACTTTGCAAACCGCGAAATCGAATGGATAGGCCAGCGTTCTACCTCAACGGGCGTTCAAACATTAAGCCAACTCTTGCTGTTCGTTCGTAGCACTCATTCTTAGGATCAGTCCACCATATACTGAAATAACTTGAATTCAATTATACTATGCCCTTTGACCGCACTTAAATAGTTTACTTGAACAAAAATTACGGGGAGATGTTTGGTCAATTAACAATTCAATTACTAATTGCGTGAACGCACATTTCAATTACCGATAAAAGAGCCCTAATTTCAATCACGAAGGGGAATCGATCTCGAGAGTTTAGCCGTCCATCTTGTTTAGCCTAATTGTTGTGATGATGATAAACATTCTGATAATGTCACTCTCGGATTATTACCGCAAAGTGTGATAGGAAAGCGAAAGCAAGTACTCCACTTTGTGCAGGAACGTCCTTTGGGAGTGAGTCTTTTATAAAAAGAGATTTTTCACTAAAAGCTGCTTTTTCACTAAGATTTAAAATCCTGGCTTTTTCTTTTACCTTTTTCTCCTAATTTTACTCTTCAAAATTTCTTTTAAATCCCTTTCCTCCTTAGCTTTAGCTTTTTAAGTTCCTCTTTTTAAGTTGCTCTCTCCTTTACTGTAGAGCGCTTAGAGTTCTTATTAAGTTAACTTCTGAGTTTTCCAAAACACTAATTTTTATTTGAGAAACCTTTCGTTTGTCACAATCTACTTTTCATAAGTCTTCGTCTTCAAACAATTAAGTTTTCCCCTATGGGGGAGAACACTATCCCCTCGTTGATTACGCCTACTCCCAGCGAAAACCAAAATATGTATTCTTCAATCACTCAAAAAGTCTTGTCGAAAGAAACCAACTCAAGCGAATTCCAGATCATGCAAATTATTCCTCCTTTTACGAAATCAATTATTTCAAACACAGATTCTTTGAACAACGCCTATCTTCAGTGTGCTAAATCAATTCTGCACGAATTCCCGCAAGAAGCACGAAATCAAATAACAATCAGCAAAACATTCGCATACATAAGAGACAAAAGACTTCATTCGCTGACTGTTGTTTCACCACCAACTGTCAAAAAGCAATACCATTCGATTAGATCCAGAGGCCTAAATTTACTAGGCAAAACCGTTTTTCCTATGGGCAAACATTTCCTCAACACAGAAAAATCATTCTATCCTAGAAGATACAATATCAAATTCAGTAATCTCCCTTATGTTTGCACAGACACTGAAGCCCTGAAACTAATAGATCTTCCAGAGGGAATAGAACATAGCCCCGCAATTATTCGAATGAAAGACAACATAGGAGGCGATCTCATCTTCAATGGTTATGCAACACTGAGTGTGACAGTGAAAAACGCAACTGAAGAGGAAAGATTAAAAACTTGGTCATATGAAAATCGGATCGCAGAATTCAAAGAATGGAACAGCTTAGAGATCAAGTTCCATGCTCCCTCATTACATAACTGCAGTTACTGTGAAGAAAGCAAGCTACAGTATCGGGGACACCATAAAGATTGGTGCTACTTATGGCAAAACCAGCTACAAAGAATCAAAAATGTGCAAAACATAAACAAAGAAACAAAGAATAATCGTGCTGAAAAGCAGAAACCAACAAATTTTCATAAAGCTCCCGAAACTGAAACAATCAGTGACACCTCCTCTTGCAACTTGACCATAGATGAAGAGGAAGTGGAAGAAATTTATACAGAAGAAATTTGTTGTGGCACAACAGAAAATGCTACAGTCATAGAACAAGAAAGAGAAAACGCTGACAAAACCTCAACCAACATACAAAACGCTGAATGTAATGATTCCGCCTATCTTAATACAGAGAAGTTTCAATCTTTAGAGCTTGATAATAGTGCTGTTCTCAAACAGTACAGACCAGGCGCCAAAAGGCCACTTAGTGAAACACAAAAACAACAAAACGCGCAAATCGCAAAACACTTCTTGAACGATCAGTGGATTAAGAAGAAAAATCAGTTCGAACAAAACAAAAAGGATTGAGCACAAAGTTTTCTGTTTGAATTCATGTGGCCTTAAGAGCCCGAAAAAATTCTTCGCAATAATCGAAAAATGCTACAAATTAGCTAGCGGAACTTTATTCATTTTGTGTATCCAAGAATCGAAAATTCCAGCTCTATCTCGTTCACACGAAACAGTTCTTGAGCAATACAAATTACGCTATCATCTAGTGCCTGCAATAAACTGCAGTGGAGGTTTAGTTACAGTTTGGAGTGAAGAACTAAAAACTGATAATCAAACACTGCAATCACGAGATCACTCTGGAATTAATTTTACGGAACTCAATCTAACTGTATTCAATGTATATCTGAATACAAGCTCCTATTGTGAAAAGTTGAAGCAATTAAGCTCAAATTTCTCGAAACTCAACACGGAACGATCTATTGTTTTAGCAGGGGATTTTAATGCTTTAAGTCATGATTCGCGAAACACATCAACTGCTCTTCGAAGCGTAGACGATAGAGTTAAGCGATTTGTAAAGCTCCAAACGGTTACAGAGCATGCTCTACTATTTAATGCAGCGGTAGAACTGGACGTACTTGATTTCACACACACTATGACAAAAGAACATCGTCTTTTTCACGAATAGACTATTTTTTTACAAACCAAACCCAGTACAGCGAAATGAAAGTACATCGGAGCAATTTCTCAGATCACATGCTGTTAGAACTAAGCAACAAAAGCGAAGAAAAAGAACGAGGCCAAAGCTTTTGGAAAATGAACGATGCTATTTTATTTCCAAACAAAGAGTACATCAAAACAGAAATAGAAGCCTTTGGAATGAACTGTTTGACACATGAAAGTTATGAAGAGCTGAAGTGCCACATACGTGATGTCTGCCAAGCCTTAGCTATTAATAAATCAAAAATCTTAAACTCGCAAATGAAAAACATCCTGGCCGAAGAGAAAAGGCTGAGAGAACAAATACAAAATCATGACTCCAATGAAAAAATTTTAAAACGATATAATGATACAGTCTCAAAAATAAATGCGTATGACAACAACAAACAAAAAGATCAGTTCATCCACTTCAAGAAACTGACCCAATCATGCGAACTTGGAAACGCGAAAGACTTGAAAACTTGGGCAAAGCAAAAAAACAACACGAACAATATTACTTCACTTAGGGTTGGTGCAAGTGTTACAACAAATCAGGAAGAAATCATCAAAGTCTTTGAAAACCATTTTTCACAGCTTTACAAAAGCAAAAAAAGGCTCTTTTGAGATTTTTCTTGACCATTTGAACGAGCGCAAAAACGAAGCAACAAATGATGTAAATGAAATCACCATAGATGAAGTATTGAAAGCAATTAACAAACTCAATGCAAAGAGCTCACCGGGTTCGGATGGAATAACCTCAAACTTTTACAAGATTTTTAAGAGAGAAATGGCCCCATTGCTACAAAGCGTTTTCAACAATATTGTTCGAACTGAAAAAGTCCCTGAAAGCCAAAATATTGCAATCTTAAAACTTCTGCCTAAAACTGATAATCCGAGAACTGTTGATGAATTTAGACCTATAAGCTTGCTGAACACTGACCTCATAATTCTATCACACATTCTATCTGCCAGAATCATAATAGATCTTGAAGAAATAATAGGCCAACATCAGCATGCATACTTGAGCAAAAGACAAATCCATATAGCATTAAATAAAGTTCGAAAAGCCCATAAGCAACTAAATAACAGCAAATGCCTTGTGAATCTGGATTTTTCAAAAGCTTTTGACAAAGTAGACAGAGATTACATCTTCGCCCTTCTCGATAAAATTGGCATTGACCAATACACAAAATCTGCCATCAGAACAGTTTACAATGAAACGAAAGCAATTACTGAAATCAATGGCTACCTTTCCAAAACAATTTTACTACAACGCGGAGTTAGGCAAGGTTGTCCCCTTTCAGCTTTACTTTTCATACTTGCTGTTGAGCCCTTGCTTTGCTGTATAGACAACTCACCACATATTAAAGGATTCACCAGCTCAAAAACAGTGGCTTATGCAGACGACATTACTTGCTCAATACGCATATCATCGATTGAAGGACTATTTGACACTGTCAAAGATTTTTGCGATTGCACTCAACTAGAAATCAACGTCAAAAAGAGTGAGATCCTGTCAACGAGAGACATAGCTTTCTATAAAACTGGACGTGTAACAAAAATCCTGGGCATTAAATTCTTTACTGATAAATCATCAACAAACTTACTTGATCTCATCAAAACACAAATTGCCATTTACATGCGCTTCATTTCTCGATCGAAAACTTTAAGAGCCAAGAGACAAATCATTGAAACTTTTATCCTTCCAAAGTTCCTGTATTATTCAAGACACACGGACACAACAGTAAATATTCTGACGAATGTTCAAAAACTCATCAACAATCTACTAAAAACTGGTGACAAAATGGAAATTAGAAGTGAAGTTCTTTACCAATCTGTTGCTGTGGGCGGTATCTCTCTTCCACATATTACATCAAAAATAATCTCAGCAAAACTGATAGACGAAATTAACTCATCAAACGAGAACGATGTTTCCTTTCCAAATGACTTAACAATTTTGTTAAAATCTTTAAAGCTCAAAGTCTCTCAAACTGACAACAGTATCCTTCTGTTTAAGAACAACATCGAAACTTCCCTGAGACTTAACAAAGCCTTAAGAACAAGTGAGATTTACTGGTATATCATTGCTCAAGTTTTTCCAACAAGTTTTATCGAGGACCGCTTAAACAAATCCGTCATAAAGTACAATTGTTCAACGAAAGAATTAACTCTCTTTAGCAAAAATATCTGGAAATTTAACAAACTTTTGCCACAACAACAAAATCTTTTATATGGCCTGGCCTTCAATTGTCTTGTTGACAAACAGATTAGATGGATGAAAAATTTTTCAGAGTCACCAATTTGCAGCTATTGCGAAAAAGAGTTTGAAACATCGGAACATTTAATTCTCAAATGCGAACAATTATCTGGAGCGAGAAGTACCCTAAGGCTGAATAGTTGGCGCGACGTCTTTGTAAATATGAAAGTTGAAACTCTTAGATTTACGGCAAGTGTCCTAAATGGATCCTGGCAAGAAACCCCTGAACAAACAAAAAACTATTTGAATTTTGTACTTAATTTGTAAAGCTTCAACAATGAAATCTGATAAATTTTCCTTGTAAATACCAACTGTAACGATTCATCAATGAAACCTGCTGAATTATTCCAACATCATTGTAAATAACAACTGTAAATAATAGCATCTGAATTTATTATTTAAAAGCCGTCCATCTTGTTGCATCGATTGATTGTTGCATTTGATCTCAGAATTGATCACTTATCAGGTTGTAAAATTGTCTGGGTGGATTACATTTCATGTAACCGCAACAAAGCTATGCAAACTTTCCATATATGGTGAGGAATTCGTAGTCGCCTAATGGGACCTAATAAAACAGAACTCAGAACCCTTCTATTTAAGAGCTTCATACTACAAAGATATCGCACTGCAGAAGCTACCAAAGAAATGATGATCACAAATTGATAATAACATTTTTTCCAGTCCAACGCTGAAATCGCACTGGAAAACAAATTTCTATTCACAGAGACAAAACAGTTAAAACTTGGATCAAATTTGAACCTTTTAGTTTCTACTCAGTCCATCCGTGGACAAATTAAGACAAAAAAGAAAAGTTTTTTTTTGTCTTTTTCGTTCCCTAAATCAGTTGCATTCCAGAGTTATTTCAATTGATTCGGAATTCTTCGAAAATCTAACTCTGTTTAACTCAGATGAAGAGACAGTTCTCCAGATGAAACATGCCACTCCTTCAATGGAACGATTTCAGGACGAGGCTGCATCTTCTCAGTACAATTCAGCCAACAAATCTACTTCTACTACAGATGGAGACCATGATTAACTTTCCGATGATTTGTAATTTCACCGCATTCACTGCTGTTCTCACACAATTTTAACACTTTTTTCTAAGCGGTGAAATGATGTAATTTCATCGCATTCGCCGGTTATCTTACTTAATTTTGCGTTGAATGGCGGTGACACCTCGACTTGGGAATAAGTTTAATTTCGCATTGTTGATAAAAACTTTTTTTGCAACTCTAATCGTAACGATGCAGTGCTGAAAGAGACGTGTGATTCTTTGATTAAAAAAACGCGAAACAAATCCCACCACAGATACACAGCCATTAACTTGGCCGTCATGAAAAATATTCTTGTGCAACCGCATTGATCATGGGATTGCAATTATGAACACTTATGAAGACGTTTATGTCAACGCTACTCACAATAGTCCTCGGCTGTTGAACAGTATGGCATAGTTTGCGTGTTAGTCATTTGCGAACCGCGTTTTACTTGTAATCACTGCACGCCTCTACATAGTGTACGCCTTCATAAAAACAGCTAAAATCTCAAACAGAAAACTCTTGCAAAAAACTGCAAGCCTTAAAATTTTAAAGCTAGTAACGAAATAATTCATTTAGACAGAAACCATATACAACAGAAATAATCAAGAAGCTTCTTTTAATGTAAAGATTCAACCGCGAAAGTTTTCAATGCGCTAAAGCATCAAACATAAACAAGTTTTGTCAATGTTTCACTTCTTTGGACAGCGTCCACGAGTGATCAGGTTAGATCAAGCACGCTCTCAAATTAGTGTGCAAATCAAGATATATATAAACACTTTTATATGGGTCAATTGATGCGCCAATACTTGATCGCACAGCAAAAACATTCGTTGAGTGCCTAAAACAGAAAATTCAATGACGTATAGCATAGCATATATAAAAGAAGCAGCACAAAAAGAACAATCTACCAAAAAAATATCTACTAACTCAATTAATTACACAGAAACCAACATATCGGAGGCAATCAGAGGAATGAAAGACCACGTACCGACAAAGAGCTAAAAGAGAAACACCCTATAGGCAACTCAAGACGCAAAAAGCCGCAATGCTATTTTCAAATTAGGGCGACTTGTACCACAAACAGAATGCAGCTAAATGAAAATCTTGCCAAGAAATCCAAAAACAGTTGAGAAAAGAATTTTTTCCTGATTTGACGTCACCAAAACATGACTTTAAACCGCAATTTTAAAACAGTTAAAAAAACTCTTCTCAATGCAAAACTCAAAACTCAAAACTTTAGCGAAAATTGGGCAATAAAGCCGAAGAGAAAACTATGGTAGCAAAATATGCTACTCAAACCTATACCAACAAATTGTTACAAAAGTATTCAAAAGAAAATCATTAATAACGTTTTAGGTCATCAAGCAACAAATTGAGGGAAGAACAAGGATTAAATATCGCAAAGTATTAGATGACATGGACTGCCTACCCTTGATTTACTGAATTGTGTCTCGCGCGCTGCGTGTACGTCTTCCCTTAAGGGCAATGAGACCACAAACTGAAGCGCATAAACGGCAAAACTTTCAATCAAACACAATATGGGTCCAAAATAATTCAGAACCTACGCATTCAGAACCTTGCTGAATCTCAAAACAACCTCAGAATTGTCAAAAAGGAGACAATCAAAGAAACAAAAACAAAAACAAAAACCAGGCTGCTCACCGAACACCTTCGAAAGCGTACAGGATATTGTTTAGTATTGTTTAGGATATACAACGGGCCCCAACAGAATCGACACAAGTAATCAGCAAATGTTCCCCTTCAATTCTGTATGTGACACAAATATATGTATCCCCGAATATAAGCAAACGCAACCTAGCAAATCATGAGGCAAAAACGTTAGTGAATTGTAGAGTGACAATTGATGAAACTTAAAATTGTAACACGAGCGATTCTCAATGTGATTCTCGAGCATTTTATAAAATTTAAAACTAAGATAGGCGGCAAATATTTTAAATTTTTTCTCAGAAAAAATATTTTTTCGAATTTTCCGTTATTCTTCCATTGCAATTCTCAAGTTCTCATGTTGTCAATTCTGAATTGTTAATCATGTATTTTCTCTAAAAAAATCTTTTAAATACAATGCGTTGTATCACTTTTCATATTATATCTCTGATGGCGCCTGAACCTAATTTGATCAGTTCACGCAATTCTTAATTTAAAAAAAATTTTCCATTCTTTCAAATTATCAAAGCGAAATTTAATACCTCATTTTTTGCAAATACCAACCAATAATCAATTTCCCGTTCTCATCTATGATTACTTTGACTCAATAAAAAATTAACCATAGGTTCTGCATCTAACAACCCTAAGAATCTAGAAAACCTGCTGGCAGTGTCATGTTCGAAAGGATATGTCCTCCACCCAGAAAACCATCTAATCTCATTTGTGCTTCGCTAGATGATAGTAATAAAATTTTTAGTCCCTAAACCTCTTCGGGAGTTGCTCATAGACGAAGACCAAGCCAGCCACCAGCGAACTTGGCGCATGATTTATATGGCCACGCATTGTTGGTGACCCTACATGAATTGTGAACTGATTTTCAAGTCAGTAGAAAATAAATCCTTTATCAAGAATACTAAGAACTATAAAACAGTTGAGTGAACTCAACAATTCTCACTACATCAAGCATGTAACAAACCAGGAAAACAAGAACTTGAATTAGTGTTTGGAGGACCAATCTTAGACAAAAAAAGCTACAATTTTTTTTTGTTGGCAATAGATTAAATTTGAAAAGGAACAGCGGCTGCATTAATCGATAACACAAATTGACTAAGGATAACCAAATTGTTAAGGAGGTCCTTTTCAAATCTTGTTGTTATCCATACAATTTGACTTGATCAAGCGTGGTATCTAATCTAGGGAAATTTTTGAAAACATTGAAAGAAAGGATTCGGAAAATTATGTTTAGTTAGATAAAATTTTTTGCTCTCGTATTAATATTGATATTATAGCAGCCCCCACTAACAATTACTGTGCCAAAAGCTCAATAGAACTCACTCAAACAATAAAACTCCGTTTTGCATGGATTAGGAAAGAAAAAAATGCCTAAAACTCTTTCACCTCAAACCTCTCAGAAAGTTAGTAAGAAACCAACTACGAATATATGTTAACAAAAGACTACATAGATTTCACCCACCAAAAAGCACTTTGGAGGAATAATTACTACTCTTTATGTTCTCACCCACTATCTAACAGGTCCCAGGAGAACATCCTTAGCCACTATTTAGATCAAAAAATCATCAGGAGTCAATCTTACCGGACAAGAAGTGTGAAAAGACTTACAGGAGGGAGCGATCTTGAGGTCAAGAAAAGCATGTTGAGGGCTACCGTCGACATATAGAACTAAGAAGCACCCGCTACATGGAGGCAACAAACAGAGCCTGGAAAAGCACCGACAGTGAGCCTCGGTTTTTTTGAATCGGAAAACGTTTGCTTCCCAGTTTCCTTATCGGAGAAATCTCAGCAATTTAAAATGGATTGAAAAACGCAAAGGAACAAGAGGTCACCCCAGGTCGAGGTGGCCAGACCGAAGTGACCCCTTATCGGACGAGTTTCGAGCGCACATATGTTCCCGATGCGCTCGAATTACATGGTCTGGAAAAGTCTTCGAGCGCACTTTTGTCTGGACAATTGTCTGGAACTTGCCTGATCAGAGGCCACTTTGTTCTGGGACGGGAGATTCTAGAGAGCATTTATGAAAAGATAGTACCTTTATGAAGTGATAGCATTAAAATAATCAGCACTAGACCTAACATTTAAAAAAAAACAAGACCGGGGCAAACTTGTGGCTACATTTCGGAGCTGTTATACAGCCAAATTTGGAACACGGGAACAAATAAAAACGCCACTAATGGACTATGTTGAACGACGCGGCCCACGAAGGTTTGGAAAATCAACCAAGGATAAAATCAAAGAGCTTAGGATCAAACAAAAAGAGAACAAATGCGTCAAACACAAACAACAGGGCTCCAGCGAGTAGCGTTTCATCCAACCGCTTTTATATATATATATATAT
>NC_134476.1:55212645-55355653 GCF_964194025.1 Convolutriloba macropyga | reverse complement strand
AGAATTGCCATCGGCCGTCTAGAAAGACAGGTCAAAAGGAACAATTCTTTGGGAGAATAGAAGAACAGGGGCGAAAGATATATTTAAGCGAAATTTTATCCCTTTTGAAAATTAATATTCGAGAAATTTTCAAATGATATAACTTTGTGAGTCTAAGCGCGCGTTAATTTGTTTAGCGCATACTGTTAGTGATGTTAATTATTGAATTTAAGTGTTCGCTCTGTATGCCTTATCAATTATTGGTTCAGTTTCAGGAACTATAACGCTACAAGAATAGAAAAAATTTTAAATGCTGCAATAAATTGGATATAAAACTTCATTTCCTGGTAAAAACGTTATCCAAATATCAAGAGTTCCCCGCATTGTTCGATCTCTTCAGACAACCATGGGTTCAATTATGCAAATTCTGCGGTTACATTACATATTAGGCGTGCTACAAAAAATTATCAAGTCTTTTAGTGGTTAAGCTTTAAAGTTGCTATGAACATTCTCAATTTGACAAAAAAAAACAACGTATAAAAATCCATAACGTATAACTGGTTTTTTTCTGTCTGTGGTATCGGTGTCACGCTGTAGTCATTGATTATGAAGAATTTTTAACCCTACAACGTTCATTTTATGACAGAGTCTTAACCAGAGCTAGCTTTCCTATTATGATAATGTTGTAACCATAGAATTTTCCTTTATGATACAGTTGTATTCATAGAACTTCCCTTTCACTAAAAGCTGCAATCCTACCAATTTCGTACAAATTTTTTCATCTATGACAGTAAGGGCCAACAAGATGAGAGTTCTAGAATAACAAATTTTGGTCTACCCTGGTAGGGTACCGAGTGGTTGAGGACTAACAGTATATAGTTCATTTATATATTGTTTGTAATAAGCTTTGCAGTGTTGTTTTGACAAAATGACAAAATGAAACAAAACAGAAGAGAGTGAATCAACGATTTCTTGGTCAAAGTTGCACAATTGAGACTGACTCCTACATGAAGAAGACCACACAATAGTCACAGGTTTAATATGAGATTTACCCTTATCTTCTGTCTAAACAATACAAACTAAACCCACTCAAAGTCATTTTATCTGCCCACTAATACTCAACTCTTTCTTTCATTAACCTTCTATTTTATAACGAATATATTGAGCAAAGCTGTCAGCTTTGTTGCGCCCAAAATAAATCTTAGTTGCATCTTTCAAATTTTATTCTTAATTTTTTTGACAATTTTTGTGACAATTTTGTTGATTTAATGATAATGATGTTAAAATTATTCCTTGTCAGTTCAATGTTAATCGTATTAATACACGGGAGAGATCTGAAATGGACAATAAAGAGAGAGGGCAATAAGGAGCTGATGGAGAGGATATCATCACTCACTTTCAAACATCTGTTTCTAAGAGCAAACAAATCTTTGGGACTGTTGCAGATGTATTTCAAAGAGCTGGAAGACCTCAAGATTGAAATTCATAAGGCGCATGATAACATCACTAAATTAGTAAGTTAGAGTTCTTCTTTTTCATGTTTGGGATCTTTTCCGTTTGTGCCCCCCCCCCCAGTACGTTATGCTCCCCCCAATTACAGAGAACGTGTCATTACATGGTAAACCATTGTGTAAAAATATGGCACATGCGTCTTGGGGGTGCAAAAAATATGCACCCAATACCCTAGTCGAACTCCGACGCTTATCTTGCAAGATCTTGCAAGATTCTTGCAAATGACGCTTATCTCGCAAGATCTTGCAAGATTCTTGCAAATGACGCTTATCTTGCAAGATCTTGCAAGATTCTTGCAAATGACGCTTATCTTGCAAGATGCAAGATGCGGACGCCTATCTTGCAATAACCTTGCAAGATCTTGCAAGATAGATGTCGAAAAATGTTCCAGAAAAAAGTGAAATTCTAAAGTCCCATTAACTCAAAGATCGTTTTTTCTTATGAGTTCAGACGTCAAAGGGAGAAAAGGGCTGGCGAAAAACGACTTTTTGTTCTGTAAATGAGACTTTTCTGTGGGTTCATTCTGACCCATTTCAGTTGGGGAGGAACTATAAGCTCAACTGATTTTTTTTAATTTGGTTATTTTTTTCGATTTTTATTTTATTTTGGTTTTTGCTTTTCTTTTCAATTTTTTTCCGAGGAGTTACGGGGGTTGAAACTTTGGAGAACGTCACCCTCACTTTCGTTGTTTTGTTCATATTTTTCAATAATTCTGCTGAAATTTTGATTCAATTTTGATTAGAAACAATGGCAAATTTATTAGCGATAGTCTCGTCGCTTTTACGTTGAGAGATGAAAGAGGTTTTCAGAATTGTCTGAAAAAAATTTTGGCCCAATTTTGGCTATAGTTTTAAAAATTCAGAACTGTTCTCTTTATTTGTAAAAAAAATGCATCAATTGTTCTTAATTGGCCCACTTTGTCTAGTTTGGGTAGCGGAGAAATTGAAAATGCTAGCACCATCTTTGTTTACTCAGATAAGGGGTACTTTTATCTCGGTTTCTAGGAATGTGTTCCTGAATTATTTCTTTTACCGTTCTTTTGCTAAATTGGTTTGATAGTTACAAAAGATAACATTTTTATTATTTTTTATAAATTAAGAGTTTCAATTGCCAAAAAACACTTCTTTGCAATCATTGAATAGATGAATCGAACAATAGCGCTTATGAGCAGCAGTAGACCAATAGCAGGGCCAATTTAAGTCTCGTTTGAATTTTTGATCAAGAAAAAACCTTATTTTTATTATAGCAGGGAAAACATAATTATTACTATAGTGGACCAATAGCAAGACCAATTAAAGTCTCGTTTGAATTTTTGATCAAGAAGAAAACATTGTTAATATTATCTATATATTAAGAGTTTCAATTGCCAAAAAAAAACACTTCTATGCAATCATTCAGAACAATAGCGCTTATGAGCAGCAGTGGACCAATAGCAGGGCCAATTTAGGTCTCGTCGTTGATATATGCAATGAAAAGGATTCCTAAATGTTTTTTTTGTGTTTTATGAGTAAACCTCATGGTTTTATAGCTGCGTCACGCTGATTTCAAAGTATTTTTTAAAAAAAAATTCATGAGTTTTGTCAGCACTTGAAGTTGTTTTTTGTAGTCCTTTCAATAATTGTAATTAATGAAATTTCTAAATTTGTATCCAAAGAGACCATGTAAAGCCTTCTGTTGATGCACACCAATGTTTTGTCGCTAAAAAACCCAATATTACTCAAAACCCATCATTTTTGTTGTGTGAATTTTTGATCAAATTCATTTTTTCCCAACTTTTTTTGTCTTTTGTTTGACAAGCAGCAATTGGCAGACCACTTTGATTGTTATTTTGGTTTTTAAAAGTGAAGAAGTGTGTGGATTGTAGTGCGGCGCTGACTTAACTAAAAGGAATTCTTGGTCAAATTAATCAGTAAGGGACGGCCAATAAGGTGCATGGTTATTTCAGCAAGAGGCTTATGATTTTTGACTTCTATACCTTTTGCGTAAAATTGTTTGTGATTTTTGAGATATGCCTTTCTTCGTTGTTACTTTGTAGTCTTTTGACTTGGTCTCAGTTAGGACTTGTCCAAATACAAATAGTTAATTTTAAAGCTTTCTGTTTTTATGACCTATCGATTAAAAAATTGTTTTATTTTTTATTAAAAATGGTTTTTTGAGATTCGCCCATTTGCATCTTATTTCTGCCGCCGTTTAAGGTAGTCAAATCAAAAGTAGATGCCCTATTCTCTTTTCACCGAATTAAAATTTGGTCCCAGTTAATACTTTTTTTTTAAAAAATGATTTTTTGGACTTCATTCAACGAACTTTTCCTTTTTTCACTTCTCTTTGGTTTTATGTTGCCGTCATGTCCGGTTCTCAAAGTAATGCCAATTGAATGACAAGCCACTTATCACAAAAATGGTATTGAAAAAAGGAGCGTTTGGTTATATTTAAATTATATTTTTATTGAATAGTTGTTGAAGAGTAGTATTTTATTGGCTTGATTTTATTGGCTTGGACACTGTTTCGTCGGAAAAATTAATCGACTTAATATTTTTGCCTGTGTTTATTCTTTTTTTAACCGTATTACATTCTTGATTAGGACAAGCCTCAAAATTTTCTTGCAGAAGTTATAAATGAAGCCATTCAATGAGTTCAGTTGATAGCTGATGGTTTTCAAAACTTCGAAACGAATAGTTTTGATTAAGTATAAATGAATTTTTTTAAATTATCTTTATTGAATTTTTGTCTGCATGTTAAATATTCTGAATCAGAGCAGGCTCCATATCTTTTCTTTTCCATTTATTTAAGTCAATTGATTTAGTTTGGTTTTTATCTGATGCTATTTTGTCCATTTCTTTAGGGTTCTTTTTAAAAAGAAGACAATAAGTTGTGGTCGTAAGTAAAGCGTACCCTGAATGGCAGGTATCATCGGCCCACTGATGAGCTGTAGAGTTGTTACCTAGTTTGTGTAGTGCTTTGAGCTTGAAGTATTTTTTCATATAGGTTACACATATTTTTCGAACGCGAGAAGAATTTTTGAAAGTGTTCTATCTCTTACATTTTTTTGGTAGACCATTACGTCAAAGTGGGGTTGAGTTGGGTCGGAGCATTATGTTCAAACGCACATTACAGAGCTTCCTTTTAGTTTTTGTAGTTAAAAACCTCAGAGTTTAGCAACAGCCGAATTGAGGTGACTTAAGAAATCTTTATGTTTGCGTCCTTTATGCAATAAGTTCTTTTTTCTTTAAATAATTTTGGTTGACGGACGAATATGAAAGGAAAATAAACGTTTTAGGTTGGAACGAGTAGCCTTATGCTTTAAAATTTCGTGCTGTTTTTTGGTTTATATAATACCGTGACTGATCTCTAAGTTAGTTTGGAGAAGGTTTTCACGTGGTATGCCGTTCGTTGATTTTTTTTAGTTTTCAGAAATCAGGACAAGAATTCAGGACAACCGTATCTATCATTTCAATGAAATAATCACAATTGGAATTTTAGGATTCATTTTCTGACTGCTGCTTTAACTTTTGATGTAGCTTTTTGTTTATCTGTAATGGCGCTCAAAAATGGTTGGAACAAAAATGTTATTTCTTATTAAGTGCTGTCGATATTGTCCTAAATATGGTTAGTCGTTGCAAATCTAACGACGAAATCAGTTTTTTTGTGCGTGGTTTCTCGAAACAAATTCATTTGATAACTTTTTTTTGAGTGAGTTTCTTTTCAGATTAACAGATGCTACAGCTGTTGTTTTAGCTCGGTTATATTCTGTTTTCAACTAATGCGTAATTTGAATGGGCCAGGTTCAATTTTTCATCTCTCTCTTCAACATTTCCATCCACCGCATACATGTAGTTTAGGAAATTGATACTTGTTTGAGAAAACTTGGGTCTTTCCCATTATAGCCCCCCATGAAATTCTAGCCCCCCCCAATATGGTATATTTGCCATGATGGGGGGTATAATAGGAAAGACCCGAAAATTCTTTTCCTTTCCCCATTTTGTTTATCGTATTGTTGCAATGATAATCATCATAAATTGTTTTCAGATCAGAACTGCAAAATCTTGTAGTCACAAATCATATATTGCTGTCTTTTCCGATCCTGTTATAGCTTAGGTTAGCTATTTGAAATGGATGAGTAGTGCGATTACACTATATTGAATCAATTGTGGAATTGCAGGGCGAATCCTGAATTATGTGTGTTTTACTAAATTTGCTAAACGGATATGCAAGGCGAATCCAGATTAAGTTGAACTTGAGTAACTGAAGAGCTATTGTAGACCAGCGGGAATAAAGTTATATGTGAATAATAAAAGTCATCATAACCTTAGTTCTAAAACGCATGATATAAGTATTAAAATAGAGGGTAATATATAAATTAGTACACATAAGGGTTTCAATATAAATTTATGTATCCATAGGTATCACATTTCCCCCAAGACAGGAAAAAATTTTGTAATGTATTTACAATGTTTTAGAAAGAATCAACACAAATAAATTAAACGTGTGGAAGAGAATGCACGCACAAGTGTCAGAATCATTAGTGGAGAAGCGCCACGAATGCAAAATTAAATAAACGGAAAGGCAATATTTTATGCATTTGTAAAGCAAATATATGTGGAGAAATTTAAGTGCACAAGCAGCGGATATACTATTGAATACTATATGAATGGAATTGCGAGGCGGATGCAGCAATTGTAATTTTAAAACACAACGAAAATGGGATTCGCAGAGCGAATACATATAAGAATTGCAATTGAGGAAATGAAAACTGATATTATTGAATAAAGGAAACATAAATACAATTAATTGGATTCGCAGAGCGAATACATGACTGAAGTTAAATGAAATAGTTTTTTCAACAGTTTTGAATTTTTATCAATTGTCCTTAAATTTCGTTCTCAGCATCCCATACCGACATCTCTTTCTGGTTCATATTCATAGTTACGGATTCGGGAGTTGGGTGGAGATACTTGACCAATTTGGATATCGGGCCTTGGTGGATATGGAACTCGAGATTGTTCAGCACTTTGGATTAAGGCAACTACCGATTCTTCGGTGGCTGAACTTTTCTTGCTTTGTTTTTTCGTCTTACGTTTCTTTGATTTGGAAGTTAGAAGATGTCAAGGAACTAGTTGGGGAAATGTCCGCCTCCGTAAAACTTTAGAATTGGGATCGTTTTCGCTGCCGCCCGTCGTTCTGTGATGGAGTATCTGATACCAGTGACAATTCGGATTGTTTTTGAGGTGGTGGTACTGGCGGAGCTGGTACTGATGAAGGTCCAAGTTGATCTTGAGATGCATTTTCGCTGGGTTCGTTCGGAGGGGCTGTTGTCCGTCGACGTTTAGGTTGCGGCTTTGTGTGTTTGCGAACGGTTAAAGCACGGGTGACGTTGGAATTTACGGATGAGACTACTGATGTGGTGTCTCGTTGTCGGTGATGGATTTTGAATTCTCCCCTCTTCTGTTTTCTCAAGTCATTGCTATGCTTGGCTATTTTTGTTTCCGTTGTTTGTTCTTATGGGGCGGGTCTGCGTTGTGCGTAAGTCCACAGATTAGTGGCGCCCTCCACTTTAGTGCCAGGTTTGCCAAATCACTGTCCCGAACTTTTACAGGTGCTCGTCCTGGCTCGTTGATGATTGTTGTCGCTGGGGAAGATTTGGTCACATACGATCCAGGTTTGAGTACTTCGTACAAACCAGCGGGCTGTTTTTTTGCTCTCTTCTTGTTCGGCAGGTTTCGGGCAAGTTTGATGTTCAAAGAGGCTTCAGTCTTGGGAATTGGGTTCGAAATTTTTTGATTGATTATGAATCGGGATTCCTTGTTATCGGAGTCACGATAGCGGCGGCCTGCGTCCTGTTGTGCCCAACACATACTTTTCTCAATCTCCAAATCTCTCCTATCAGGACTGATCCAGCCCAACTTGTCGAGGAAATCATCTGCGGGGACCGTGTCGGCATCTAAATAGTGGTTAATAATTTTTTCATAAGTTAGATTTAGACTCGAATGAACAGTACTAATATTTTTTAAATGCGTATTTTCGGGGTGACCAAAATGAGCTTCGAACGGTGTTATCTTTGTGGTTTTCTGTTTTGTTAGACGGAGATCTGAATAATCTGTTTAATCGCAGTGGAAGTAGCAAAGGTTTCTTTATTCTCAGCTTTCATGCAGGATAGACACCTTTTTATTGTTTGAATCATTCGCTTCACTAATCCAATAGCCCTATGATCACCTACAGGAGCGTCGAGAATGTCAATATTATTTTCATTGCAGTAACTTGCAACTTGTTTACCTGCTAGACAGGTGGCTTGATCTAAACGTATTGTTCGTGGAATTCCATGATCATATGCATTTTCTCGTAGAAATTTAACTACATTGGTCCGATTAGCCTTTTCAAAAATATCAATTGTGGGGTACATTGAATAACGATCAATACACGTTAGAAAGTAGATTTCTTTACCTTTTTCATTCAATATTGGACCTCCAAAGTCAATTTGAATTTCCTCATTAGGTTCTTGACATAATATATGTGGATGCCACTTAGATTTAGGGATGATAGGTTTGAGGTTCTTACCAATATCTGTACATGGAACACAATCAAAAGTTTTAGCAAGAATTTCCCTATGCATATAGGGCCACCATGCATATTGGGATAAGGAGATCATCCCCCAGCTTCCTGGATGCGTCATATGAATTGACTCGATTACAGCATCTTTGATCGAGTTCGGAATCGCGACGTGTTCGTCGACGCAAAGGCATCCGGACTTAACGTGAAGGTCCTTCCAGAAAGAGTGGATGTAGTGACTGACCTCTTTACATCTAGCCTCGTCATCTTGCATCACACAGTCCCTGATTTCTTTTAGGACAGCATCCTTGCTGGTGAGGACTGCGAAGAAGGACTTCGTATAGAGTTGATTTAAATTATTTTCAAAGATCTCCTCCCGGAATAGCTCGATGTCTCGGTGTTCGGGTGATGAAGAGGCCTTGGTATTGTTGATGCTTGCACTAGTGTTTGTATTTGGCGTGGATTGCGCTCTGAAGGTGACTCGGGGAGTTTGCGGTGAAGTTGAGGGATTGTTTTGAGCGGACTCATTAGCTATGTGACATTGTGATATGATTTACGTTATTGCTAGGATTGATGGTTGATTTGAGCTTTAAATTTCGTGACTAGATTTGTGGAGCGGATACAGTATTAATTTTAAGCAAGTGATTTGCGTGACAATTGAAGTTGGAAATGAATTTTGGATTGTAATTATTTACTTTTGCTAGAGTAGTGAGTGAGTTATTTGAGGCATTTGGAGCATGTGCGCTGCTTTATGCAATTTTGCAAGAGTGAACGCGCGTCTTGTTTACTTGTAATTGACTTTTGCTGGTATGGTGCTGCTTTTGGAATGGAGTTTTATTTGAGTGACTAAATAAAGTTGTAATTGCTTCACGAATGTAGCTACCATGAATTCCTCATCATATTATGTGATGCTTTTTGCTTCCTGATTTGGTTGGCGCAAAATATAATCAACTAATCCCATTCGAGTGCCAGGGATATGTTCTATATTAAAATCAAAGGGTAAGAAACGATCTATCCACCGTGTTAATCGGTTTTATAGGATTTATTTGAACGATGAGATTTTAAAACTGAAAGAAGTGCTCTATGATCTGTCAGTACTGTAAAATTTTTACCAAAAAGATAATATTTAAAGTATTCGATGGCCCAAACCACGCCAAGCATTTCTAGTTCATTGCTACTGTAACGTTCTTCATTGCTATTAAGGAAACGAGATGCAAAAGCTACCGTTTTCCACCCTTCACTATCCAATTGTTGAAGCGCAGCGCCTAGACCTTGGCGATATGCATCGCACTTGACCCGCGTTTTCAAGGTCGGATTAAAATAAGTATTTTCCGTAACATTTGCAATTGTAGTTTTAATATGTTCGAAATGAGTTTGGTGATTTTCAGTCCAGAGAAATTTTTAATTTTTCTTTCATTGAGGCCGAAGAGGTTGACAAATTTTTGCCAAATTGGGAATGAATTTGCTTAGATGATGAACACTACCCAAGAATGATTGTAGTTGTTTTAATGTTTTTGGAGCCTTGATTTCTGCTATTGCTGCTGTTTTCGATTCTATAGGTTTAATACCATTTTTGGAAAATGTGAAACCAATCCAGTTTATCCGGTGTTTTGCATAATGACATTTACTTAAGTTTATTCTGAGATTATCGGCGTCAAGTTTTTGTAAGCAATTGTAGTCGTATTGGATGTGTGATTCCTTACTCCCTTTGCCAACTATAAGTATGTCGTCAAGAAATTAATATTTATGAGTCAAACCAACCAATGTGTAATCCATGGCCTTTTGAAACTCCGCCGGCATATCGGTAAGACCATAAAACCCCGTTTTAAAACAATACGTACCAGTCGAATCACCACAAATAATATTGAAATTACAGAGTGGCGAAAGGTCTCCGGATGCAATTTTTGTTGGCCATATGCGTATTTTAGATCAATTGTTGAAAAATATACTTTTTCACCTGAATTGGAATCGTTGATGTGCTGTGAAATAGAATCGATAAGACTGTCTTTGTTCGGCATTTGGTACTTGTTTTTATGAATTGTTTTATTCAAAACTTTTGAATCAAGGGCTAATTTAAATGATTTGTCTTTTTTAAATGTGATTACGATTGGTGAAATAAAATTTTTATCAGAGCATTCCTTTAACTTTTCGATATGTCCCTGATCTGCGAGTTTCTTCAGTTCGTTGGATACTCTATGTAACAGATTTATAGGAACACGCCGCCCTTTTTGATGTGATGGGGTATAATGTTTATGAAATTTCGAGCGAACTGTATGTAATTCTGACTTCCCAATTCTGGAGGATAAATCAGGAAAATCGGTTGCAATTTGTTTTTCAATTGGACAGTATTCCTGTTCTACCTGATTAACTGTATTCGGGCTGTTAGATTGTTGAATTGAAAGTCCCAGGGCAGGGAACAGATCTCTACCCAATAGCGAACGATGACCATCTGTCACTACTTGAATTTCGATTGGATTCGCGTACCAATTGTCGCTTTGATTTGAGGTTCTAGAATAACTAGCGTTTGAATGAGTTCATTAGAGAAACTTTTCAATTGTTTGGGAACTGCCTCGCGTATCCACTTTGAATTTGAGTCTTGGGAAAAGATGGAGTTTGCCAGCGTTTCATTTATTATCGTGCAAACGCTGCCCGGATCCACCAAAACATTTGTTGCTGTATTTCCGAGTACCACAGGGAGATTAACTGCTTCTATAGAAGTTGTAGAGTCTGTTGAAGATACCGATGCAACGCAGTTATCCTCATCCGAAGAGTAGTTTGATTCCGAATCAGGGTTGAAATCTTCCGAAATTTGATTAACAATATCAGTATGATCTTCTTTTTCGACATTGTTGACCCGGGGTCTAGGTTTTGGGTATGAGCTAGGATCCTTGGGTTTGCGACAAACTTTAGCAAAATGATTTTCAATTCCACAGTTATTGCATTTCTTCCCTAGTGCAGGACATTTATTTCGATGTTCTGAAGTCCAATTCTTTCCACAAAAATGACAAGTCGTAGGCCTTTTCCGTGCAGTGGTGTTCATATTTGAGAAGGGTGTAGCGTTTGCGGTGCGCATCCGTTGTACTTGATTAACTGTGGTATTGAGTTCGGATTTACTTGCAGTCATTTTAAATTGATTGGGAGTACCCATTTCGATATTGATTGCAATTGCCAAAGCTTTATAGGGTTCTACCGTTTCTTTTAAAATCTCTTTTTGAATATCCTCATTTTGCATGTTGGCAATAAAAACGTCTCTGATAATGGTATCTCCCTTTTCTCCTAGATCACAGTTTTCGAAAAGTTCTTTGAGATGACCGTAGAATTTTTCTATTGGTTCCCCCTTCTGCTGTTTTCGCGTGAGAAAGAGATACCGATGAAAAGTTATTTTATGAACTCGAATGAAATTTTTGTTTAGGTTATCCCAGAGATTCCTTGTCGAAATTTCGTCCAAATTGGTAGTCGAACTCTTTGAATTGAAGACTCGTCAGCCTTCCGTTCCGAGACTCAAATACATCAACGAGGAGACTTTCCGACCACAGATTTTCCAAGGTTTGTCTCCGCACAGTGCACAGATAGCCTCAATGCGCAAGCAGTTGTTTTTCCATGCCGTCTCTGCTTGTTCATTAAGAGTACGTCGATCTCGTTCCGATTGTGCTGTGGGATTTTCAACCGTATCTTCGTAGGCGGGTTCAGGAGGTAGAATAACATGCTCTGGAGGGTCGACCAAGAGAAGATCCACTATAATCCCTTCACGAGCAAGAATCGCAAGTTTAAGTTGTGTTCTCCAATACTCCCATCGAAGAGGGGGTTCTAGAGTTGCTTTCTCCCAAAAAGGTTGAATTCCAAGTGGAGATTTGCCATTGTCCTTTATTGTTGACTGCGCCATGTTATAGCTTAGGTTAGCTCTTTGAAATGGATGAGTAGTGCGATTACACTATATTGAATCTATTGTGGAATTGCAGGGCGAATCCTGAATTATGTGTGTTTTACTAAATTTGCTAAACGGAACTGCAAGGTGAATCCAGATTAAGTTGAACTTGAGTAACTGAAGAGCAATTACAGAGACAACTTGAATTCAGGAGATTAATCGAGATTATGATTACTTAACATAAAATAGTATGAACAAACTGTGAAATAATTTAGTAGACCAGCGGGAATATAGTTTTATGTGAATAATAAAAGTCATCATAACCTTACTTATAAAACGCATGATATAAATACTAAAATAGAGGGTAATTTATAATTTAGTACACAGAAGGGTTTCAATATATATTTATGTATCCATAGGTATCACAGATCCAAAGAAACACCAAAACGCAGTGTTGCCTCGTCATGTTGTGACTTTTGTGTATAATGCTCCCTAGCTTTGCTCCATTTATATTGTTAATGTCTAACTGAAAAGTGATCTTGAAAACAGTATCATTTTTGCCCGCAATGTCTATTGATATAAAAGTTTTTGCGCGAACAAAAATTTCTCATTTTTTGAAAGTTGCATAAAGCTTTAAGGTTCCTTTTTTTTACTGTCTGGATGTTTTTTTTGACGCTTGGTCTACGAATTTTCCAATGTTATCCGAACTTTAATTGTTTAGATCAATATCTTGCTAGTTTTAAGACAAAAAATTAATTGTTAAGTTCTATCGTTAATTAAATTTTAATTAAAAAAACAAATGTGAGCTAAACGTTAAATTTGTTTCAATTGTTACTTCAAAAACACACACATCCACAAATTATATAAAAACTTCCGCATATTTCTATTACCATGTTAATCTATTAGCAATCTACTTAGTTAATGACTAATTAATTAGTTCTCATCAATTTGGTGACTCTTCTTTTGTGTTTTCACATCGATTTTGGCATTCTTCCATCGTGTTGTACATATTGAGGCGGATGGGTGCTATACAATTGCGTGTTCTGGTACACTTATTTCTTCTGGTGTCGAATATGTACCATATTGAGCCGCTCAAGCTCAAACAATCTAGTGAGATGCCTTCGTAGTAACAAGGCTGGTCGATTACTGAACTTTTCCAGTATACACTGGTTACATGAAGAGTCAAAATAACCAGGATATATAAACTAATAGCATACATCGCTGATTTTTTGCTTGCAAAATTAGGGAAAATCTGGGAAACTCTGATAAATGTGAGATTTATGGACAGAACTTGAGAGCGACTTCTGTGACTTTTGAAGCATGATGTGATTAATTAAACATTTATCCCCAGAAATATATTAATATATTCAAGCATAATCCCACCCCTACCCCCACCCTACCATTTATAACCGCGAAGCGGGGAGGGGGGGGGCACAGACGGAAAAGATGCGATGTCTGTGTTGATGAAGGTGATTGTGCTTTGAATGTCTTTTCACTCGGGATGCAGCTCAACATTACTTCACTGTATAAACGGGTACCCGTTTCGAGATGTGAGCGGATATAAGCGGAAAACTTTGCAAGAGATGCGCAGAATGCACTGAAATTTTGTAAGGAATATGATGAATGTGCTGAAAGTTTAGTTTTAGGTGCTGAATGTGCTGAATAAAAAGTTTTCCAGCGCTTGTCAACACATTTCTTACATAATTCCAGCACATTTTTCAGCACTTCTCTTACAAAAGTTCAGCAGTTTCAAAAATTGCGAATTCAGCTCTTTCAGCACAATCCTTACAAAATTTCAACACATTTCTTACAAAAATTCAGCACATCTTTCAACATATTGCTGGCATAAAGTCCACACTTCAAGAATTCTGCACAATTCTTGCATAATTTTAGCACTTCGGGAAAAACAGAGAAATTCACCGTTTTCAGCACATTTCTTTCATCAATTCAGCACGTTTCTTACAAAAACTCAGCACTTCTTCCAACACATTCCTTACATAAATTTAACACTTCAAAAGTTCAGCACAATTCCTACGTGAATTCAGCACTTCAAGAAAAAAGAGATTTTCAGCGCTTTCAGCACATTCCTTACATAAAATTGCAATTTTATTGTTCAATATTGCCTATAACGTAGTCAGTATGTACGGTTCTTCGTCTTTTGCAATTCAGTGGAGTCATTAACCAATCAAAAATCAGTTCTGTTCTTTATAATCAGTTCAGTTATTAGTTAATGATAACTATTATTTAAAAAAAACAGAACAACAGAAAAAAGCCACATTTTCACCTTATCTAACGGAAGGAAGAAGAACAGTTGCCTGGTTAAATTCAATTAGGTAAATTGGCTATATACTCCAGCTGCGAAAACTGCTTTATTTTAAGAGTTGACAAAAAGTCTTTTGGCAGACTTCCAACTGTTTTAGGGTTTGACTGCTCTAGTGCAATGCTGTTTAACCGTGCTGCGCAAACTATGCATTACAACGCACTGAGAGAGACAATGCGATGTTTTACACCGAAGCAGCGAAAGCCGTCCTTGAAAACTTCTACATGGACAGTTACTTGACTGAGTGGAGTCTCCTGAGAAAGCCACCAATAGATCGAAGGAATTGATACATCTTCTCCATCGCGGTGAGTTCAAGCTCACAAAGTTTGTAAGCAATGTGCCAAATCTGGCTGACCGAATTGATGTTTCTCCTCAAGCTACTGAGCCCAAAGTTATTGCTTCATGTCAGGAGGATTCACTGCATGTGCTAGGGCTAAAGTGGGATCACACTAATGACATTTTAGTTGTGAGTAGGGGTACAAGCTGCGCTATCACAAAGTCACTCACGTAGCGCTTGGTCCTACGTTTTGTCCCGAAAGTCTTCGGTCTTGTCGAACCATTTACTGTTGGGGCTCGAGTGCTCTTAAAAGACATCTGACGTGTCACAGGACAACATTGGGATGATGAGCTCCCGCAAGACAAGGTTCAAAGAATTTTGGTTTGGAGTGCGGACTTACCAAAGCTTGAAAACATTAAAATTCCGCGAAGTTATTTTACTGGACCCTCTGATAATGTAGAATTGCATGTGCCGTCGCACTCCTTCGAGCCCAAGTAACAACTCCAACGCGCGAGGTAAAAACAGAGCTTGCGTTTGTATTGGGGAAAGCGATCCTGGCACTAATAAAAGTAATGACTGTCCCAAAACTGGTATTGCAAGCAGCTCTACTTGCCGCTCGACTTTGAAGCCGAAAAGAAAGATCCTCTTGACAATAAATCAGTTAAACGGAGCAGCTGAATCGGTCCATATTTACCATTCCTTAGTGCAGACGAGCTAATCCGTTCCTCGGGCAGCATCAAGCGGTTAATGGATGTTGGGTTCAACGTAAGGCACCCAATCATCTTAGATGCGCATCATCCTTTTATAAAATTGTTCCTTGAACACACTCAAGCAAAGCTTTATCATCAAGGAAGAAGAACAGTTGCCTGGTTAAATTCAATTAGGTAAATTGGCTATATACTCCAGCTGCGAAAACTGCTTTATTTTAAGAGTTGACAAAAAGTCTTTTGGCAGACTTCCAACTGTTTTAGGGTTTGACTGCTCTAGTGCAATGCTGTTTAACCGTGCTGCGCAAACTATGCATTACAACGCACTGAGAGAGACAATGCGATGTTTTACACCGAAGCTGCGAAAGCCGTCCTTGAAAACTTCTACATGGACAGTTACTTGACTGAGTGGAGTCTCCTGAGAAAGCCACCAATAGATCGAAGGAATTGATACATCTTCTCCATCGCGGTGAGTTCAAGCTCACAAAGTTTGTAAGTAATGTGCCAAATCTGGCTGACCGAATTGATGTTTCTCCTCAAGCTACTGAGCCCAAAATTATTGCTTCATGTCAGGAGGATTCACTGCATGTGCTAGGGCTAAAGTGGGATCACACTAAGGACATTTTAGTTGTGAGTAGTGGTACAAGCTGCGCTATCACAAAGTCACTCACGTAGCGCTTGGTCCTACGTTTTGTCCCGAAAGTCTTTGGTCTTGTCGAACCATTTACTGTTGGGGCTCGAGTGCTCTTAAAAGACATCTGACGTGTCACAGGACAACATTGGGATGATGAGCTCCCGCAAGACAAGGTTCAAAGAATTTTGGTTTGGAGTGCGGACTTACCAAAGCTTGAAAACATTAAAATTCCTCGAAGTTATTTTACTGGACCCTCTGATAATGTAGAATTGCATGTGCCGTCGCACTCCTTCGAGCCCAAGTAACAACTCCAACGCGCGAGGTAAAATCAGAGCTTGCGTTTGTATTGGGGAAAGCGATCCTGGCACCAATAAAAGTAATGACTGTCCCAAAACTGGTATTGCAAGCAGCTCTACTTGCCGCTCGACTTTGAAACCGAAAAGAAAGATCCTCTTGACAATAAATCAGTTAAACGGAGCAGCTGAATCGGTCCATATTCACCGTTCCTTAGTGCAGATGAGCTAATCCGTTCCTCGGGCAGCATCAAGCGGTTAATGGATGTTGGGTTCAACGTAAGGCACCCAATCATCTTAGATGCGCATCATCCTTTTATAAAATTGTTCCTTGAACACACTCACGCAAAGCTTTATCATCAAGGCGATGAATACCTAAGATCATTTGTGCGGGAATACAATAGAGTACTGAAACTAAGATCATCTTTGCGTTCCGTCAAAGCACACTGACTGAGATGCCAAAAATTCCAAGCTGTAACTATGCAACCAATCATCTCTGACTTACCTTAGGAGAGACTTGCTTACCAGTCTCCTCCCTTCAAGAATACGGGCGTTGACTACTTAAGGCCATTCTATGTTACTGTCCGCCGTACTATTTGGAAAAGTTGGGGCTTCCTCTTCAACTGTCTCACTACTCGCGCTGTACATGTCGAGATAGTTACATCCTTGGACACCAGTTCTTGTGTTATGGGAGCTGAGCGGTTTGTGTCACGTAGCGGTACACCTGCCATCATTTGGTCGGAAAATGGCACTATTTTTATTGGAGCTGAGAAAGAACTCCGAGAAATTGTCGAAAAGTGGAACATTGTCAATATTGTAGCTGAGCTTGCTCACAAAGGTATAAAAAGGAGGTTCAGTCCACCCAGCGCACCACATCAGGCTGGTATCTGAGAGAGGTTGGTACGCAGCTTCAAGCGCGTGTTGTATACTATTCTTGGCGCGCGTCGCCTCACGGATGAGGTGCTGCATACTACCTTTTGTCTCGTTGAGAATGCTCTCAATTCGCATCATTTAACACCCGTAAGCGCTAATCCGTGCAATTTGAACGCTTTAACGCCCAACCACTTTCTTTTAGGAGAATACTCTACCGGTGTGCCGTCTCTTGTCGGCAATAATGAATTTAACCATCGTAAACGTTACGCCCGTGCGCAGTCGTACGCTAATGCGATCTGGTCCCGTTGGATCAGAGAGTACGTACCCACGCTGAACCGACGCTCTAAGTGGCAGACGCCTGCCGAGCAATACCTTAAGACCGGTGAATTGGTTTGGAGAGTTGAGGAAACCAACCCTAGGTGTTACTACACTACCGCTCGGATTTTGGAACTTCGTTACGGCTCCGATAGCTTCGCGCGCTCTGTCGACTGTTTCACTTGTCCGCCCGCTTGTAAAACTTATGACAGTTTTCCCATCATCTTCTTCCGGGACGGAGGATGTTACATAGTAAATAAAACTATATATGCCAATCAGAATCGAGTTTTTCTAAATAACAAATAGGCATATAAAACGTCGCAAATAAGAGTAAAATAAGTTCTAATATACGTAGAATGTTCCGAGAAAGTTCAATTAACCTAATTTCAAGTAAATATAACCACTATATGCATCGATGAAGAAGTTTTCGGCTTAAATTTTTTTAAGTTTTTCCAGACAATTGTTGACTGATTATGAACCGATTTTGGCGTCAATAACATCAGACAAAAACCAGTAAAAGAGCATCAAAAAACCTTGCCATCTAAACTCTCGCTTGTCACTCTGAACTCTATAAGGCTAATACGTTCGTTGCTTACAGTTGAATACGTTTTGAGTAAGATTTGAATCTTCGAACTACAGTTCTTTACTGAGTTTATACTCTGGTGCTGCTTCTGTATTTAGAGGAGTAAAAAACTTTTTGAAAATATATAAAATAAACGATGAAAGTGTCGAGTGTAATTGTGGACCGAAAGCGTTGAAATTATGTAAGATAGGTGGTAACTTGAACTATATGTAAGAAATGGACTGACAAGTGCTGAAAAAGAAAATTTTTCAGCGGATAAATCTTACATAATTATCCGCTTAATGTTTTGAAACGTGCTGAAATTGTGTAAGAAATGTGTTGAAAATTCAGCACGTTAAGCGGATAGTTATTTAAGATTTATCCGCTGAAAAATATTTTTGTTTTCAGCGGTTGTCAGCGCATTTTTTACATAACTTTTGTGAAAAGTTTCGACCCGGCTATATACCCAACGGGTACGACCGTTAAAGTTTTTCAATGTTTCTGATTTTTTTTATTGAAAACGAATTGTGCTTTTATAAATTAAAAAAAAAATGCAATTTAGAATCAAATCAACTCTATTATTACAAACTAAACTGATTTCTGATTAAATGACTATTGTTAGAGCTTTGTTAATTAGTTCCATCCAGCCGAACAAATTCTCAATATAGCCTACTTGCGACTAAATTATCTTAAGAATTCAAAATTTCTTAAAATTTTTTGGCAAAACTTCAACTGTTTTCGAAGTTGAACTGATTGTTAACGCTAGTAATTTTACAAACCCACAGAAAGAATATAAAAATGCTATCAATGCTCTCAAAAATGCAATCCTCGACCGAAGAAGAGACCGTACTTGACTTTAATTGGCTATGAACAAACTTTACTTACAGTGCTGTCCACAGTGCTGGACTGTCTATTTATAGTCAATATTGCGCCCCATACTGGAAATATAAAGTTTTCCATAACACGAGGTCAAAACCTGGAGTGCTCTGGTTTCAAGATAGCACGTCTCTGTTTCAGTCGGAGAACAGTCAAATTTGCAAAGACAAGCCCTTGGCCACAACGTGTTACGGCTGTGCTCAACAGCTCTGCTACAGCGACATCAACTCTAAATGCAGCAGTAAGAAGTTACTTTTTTCCATAATAATTTCACAACATAAATCACACTCAAATCAAAGATATTCAACGACTCGGCTTCTCGCAGTTTGATCATTTCTCGCAGGTGATAACCAGCCTTTTGCTAATATTATGTCGTAATCAATTAGAATCACAACTTCTAAAAACTTCAATTACCCAAACTTTTTTCTTTTCTCGTACTTGAATTTGATAAGCGAAATTACAAAAGTGTTAATTTAGCAAACCTATCTTAAGACTGCCAAAAATAGGGTCAATATCTAACTTTTTTGCTAATCCGATTGAACAGACAGTTTTTGATGAAGCAGGGAAATGTTTACAAATGGAAAAGTTTGCAAAAAGCATGAAATAAGTCTCAAAGATTAGACTGTGTAAATAAAGACATCAAATGAGGTATACTGCACAAAGTGTATGTATCATGTATGACACCCCCCGCAGTTTTCCTAATAAAATTGGAGAGCATTTGCCTGACGGAGAATATATACAATTATTAACACAATCACCTGTTAAATATGTATCGGAAAAAATGTCCTGGTTAAGAATAGCTAATAATAGTTTATTAAATTTGACTGCTTTTTAAGTTTTTAGTAAACAATCTTCTCTCGTTCTATCGTTATCAACCATTTTGCCTCGAAAGCTGTAAACTCGTAAACCGTATTGTGGACGAAATTCTCGAGTCACTAATTTAGCACATTCGCGTGTCAGGGGTTGATATCGATCCAATAACCAGCGAGTTGTTTCGTTCTTAAGCATTTTTAGCGCCAGTGTTCTAGAATCGATTTAACCACGTGCAAAAGTTCTAAGTGCTCTTCCCAACTTAACAAAAAAAATTATTCAAGTCAGAAACTTTGAACCGTGAAAATGTTTTGGAATGTTTGTCTCTAGTACAGGTCAAGAAGAGTCCTTTTTCGTCAATTTAACATTAATTCAAGAAACTTTCATATAACTGCCAATAATCCTATATGAAATTGGTCATCAATTCTGTTTTCAATGTGTTTTCAGTTTGTACTGAAACTTACAAGTTTGTCATACGGTATGGGTAATCATCATATATCCATAACCGTATTTTAGTTCTAATTATCCATTTGAAGGACCCGTGCTTTTGTTGCCCAGTTTAAATTTAGTTCATCACGTTTTCTTTGTAACTTCCTGTCTGTTCATCCTTTAGACAAGAAATTGTCTGTTCAGCTCATAAACAAATCAATACGTTCTTCCTGTCTTATGATTATGTTGTGAACAAACTTTCATTTCCTTTTTGGTTCTAATTTGTAATCTAAATTATTCATTCCCCGATTTGCAGTTCTGTAAACCAGTTTCAATTTTAGTAATTCGCTTCTCACTTGCACTCGCTCAAATAGAATCGCGCCATTCGCACCGCGATTAACCAATTCAATAATTGTAAATTCTAACTGCATAGAATTAAGTACCATTCACGGCGCAATTGCCTTGACCGAATTGTGAGATAAGCATTCGCGACTCGATCAGCTCTATCAGAAGTAATTGAGTATAGCATGGCGCAGTCAGCAGCTGAATCAAAGAAGACACCTCTTCACGTCGATGCATTTTGGGAAAGGCCTACTGCCACTCCTCCGTTGACGTGGGATAAATGGGCTCAACAGTGGAAGCTCGCATTGCTAGCAAAAGAAGGAATACAGCTCGAAAATCTCTTGAATGATCCACCAACAGCGGTAACATACCCACCCGAGCCAACCTACGAGGAATCAACGGAGAACCAGACGCAAGCAACTGAAAGGGATAGAAAGATCCGTAACCAACAACTCTAGGTAAACTGGCAAAATCGTTGCAAAATGATTGATGAAATTGGTATCTTGTGTGGAGATAAACCATGGGGGATCTGTGAGCAAAAATCAATATCGATGCTATATTTGAGCATTGGCACGGAGGGAGGACGTATTTTTAAAAGCAAACACCCTCATTTCCTAATAGAAAAACAGCCATTTAAGGAATTATGGCAAGCAATGGAGGATTCCTTTACAAAAGTGAGAAATATCACGTACGACCGTTTTGTCTTCTACTCCTGCAAGCAACAGAAAATTGAATCTGTTGAAAGTTCCTACGATCGCCTAATAGAACAAGCCAAAAATTGTTGTTTAGGAAGTGAAGAAACTACATTTATTCGAGATGCTTTCACACTAAACATGATAGATCATGAAACCCAAAAGGAGTTATTGAAGGAAACAGTTGAACCGTGCAATGCACTTGAAATAGCAATTCAAATGGAGATGGGGGCACAAAATCAGCAAAAGATCAATCAGAATTTGATGCCAGCTACAAACTCAGTAAATGTTGTCAACAATTACCTACCACGCAATCGCAATGCGAATGCTCAAAAAACTAGAAAACTAGAAGGGATTTCACACGATATCCAACTGTACACCAAAACTACCAATATAGTAGTATCTGTACCAATTGCAGCCAACGGTGGAGTCGTAATCACTGACGAATTTGCCCCGCAAATGGGAAAAAGTGTAATAATTGCGGAATAATTAGCCATTTTGCGAGAAAATGTCGAAAACCGAAACGATCACAGGTACAAGCATCTAAAGCTCCACAAACAATTGTCAACAAAATTGACAAGACTCCTGAAAAAAGTGACGACCAAGAGTCTGTTAACTATATAACTAGTTACTAACAATTATATGACCAAATCTACGATTCCAATTACGATAGCGACTCTGACAACTACGTAGCGACAATATCATGTGAATCAGCAAATCAACTTGAACCCCTGGATGCTAAAGTACAATTCGGAGAGGTAAAAGCAACCGCCATGATTGACTCCGGGAGTGCAGTTAGTCTAATCACAAAAACATTAGCAAGTCAAATACTTTGAGCTACACAATCTGCAAAGTGGATCACTAAGAGGGAAAAGAGGGACCTAAAAACATTCTCCAATGATCCGATCAAAGTCCTCGGACATCTTGAGACAACGGTTGCATACAATAATTGGATAGACAGAGAAGCCAATCTGACAGTGTTGGAAGACGGTCACAAAATCATCTATGGCAGAGACCTCTTCACAAGCCTTGGCCTTGCAGTTGTACAACAACAACAACCTGATAATGGCAAATGTGTCAATAACATTAATAATTCCACTTGTAAAATTAAAGAGACAATCGCGGCGCAATTTCCTTATTTAGTTTCAAGAATTGGTTTTTCCAAGACACATAGAGCGAAATCAAAATATCATCAAAAGTTTACAGCAAAGCATCAAAAAGGTCGGCGCGTTCCAAGAAATTTCCAACCTAGAGTCAAGGCGGAATTAAAACGCTTACATAATGGAGGTTATATGGAAAACCTATCTAGTTGCTCAGACAATCATTTCATATCTCCGATCGTGATCACAGTAAAGAAAGACCAATCTATCAAACTCGCATTAGATTCCAAAGTACTAAATAAAGCAACACACAAAAATAAATATCAAATGCCTAACATTGACATGCTAATTGACACAATATCACAACATCTTACTAACACTCAAAATGGTCAACAAGCATATTTCACCACATTAGACTTAAAATACGCTTACAGTCAACTAAAATTACACCATGATGCTGCGAAACACTGTAACTTCAACATTATCTGTGGAGAGTCCACGGGCACCTATAGATTCAAAACTGGATTCTATGGCCTTGATGGCATGCCGGCAGAGGTTCAAAATTTAATGGACTATACATTAATAGGTCTACAACACACCTATTGCTTTTCAGATGACATAATAATTGTTAGTACTGGAACTGAAACAGATCATTTGGCATACGTTACAAAACTTTTAAAAAAGCTAGACGAAGACAATTTAAGAATAAATATTCAAAAAGGTCATTTTGCAAAAACAGAAATTGAATGGTTAGGATATAAGTTTACCCAATTTGGTATATCACCATTAGAAAGTAAAACAGCAGCAGTTTTAACAATACCACCACCAAAAACACGAGAACGCCTACGATCCTTTCTCGGGTCAGTACATTATATTGGCAAATTAACCACATCTAGCAGAATTATATCATCCACTTGGACCACTTCTCAAAAAATCCACAAAATTTTTTTATTTGGACAGAAGACCATACCAAACCGTTTCAATTATTCAAAGAAAAAATTGCCAACAGCACAGAAAATAGTAATTACAATCCTAAATTAGACGTTCGAGTTAAATGTGACGTGTTGCGTTCGGGATTGGGAGCAGCACTTGAACAGAAAACACCCGGAGGTTGGAAACCAATAGCATTTGCGTCATTATTCCTAAACTAAACAGAAGAACGTTACAGTGTTATCGAATTAGAACTATTGAGAATAGTTTGGTCGATTGACTATTTTAAATACTACCTATATGGAAAAAACTTCACTGCTATAACAGACCATCGAGCATTATTGTCCATATTAAAGGAACACAGATCGAACAAATCTTACAATAGCCGCCTTTCCACTTGGATAGACAGACTACTTCCATACAACTTCACAATTGAACACACGACGGGAGCAAAAATGGGCGTAGTGGATTATATATCTAGAAACCTATTCGCAAGAGCTAAAAAAGTCTCTACAGATGATGAACACTTTCTAGTAGCAACAATACCTAAAATTTGTAATTCAATGAAAGATCACATTAAAAATAAACGGAACACACTACAAAAATTTAATAGCATATTAAAGTTACATTCACCTTCATCTTATTCAAAACAGTCAATCGCACCGCAAATGCATACCTCATTAAATACTAATTCACAAATTAGTATTATACCAGTTGCCCCACAATGACTAATTTCTAGAAAGTAACTACCATTCGTGCCGCAATTAACACTTTCAGATTCGATAGTTAATCCTCAATCAAATATACCATTCGCATTGCAAATGCCTCTTAAAATGAGAAGATCACAATTTGCACCAAAAAACCACACAACAAATAATTCACATTGCATTAACAAATTTGCTGCAAAAGCAGTGCAAATGTCAGATAATAAAGAATGTGAACACTCTGAACAAATAAACCCAATAAAGCCCATTGATGGTATTAAGTCAAATAATCCACCCAACAAATACCGTAAATTAAACGCAAAAATTCAAATTCCTAAATATAAATACAACCTGCAAAAGAAATACTCGCTTTTTGACCCAAATAGATTCAAATTTCACTCCACTTTGAATAATCCTATCAAATCGCTCAACGCAAACAACTCTGTCAATCTACTCAACAAGATGCCAAAACTAAAAGCAACAAGAACAAAATCTACTCCAACGAAGGCACGAGTGACTTTTTCTGACACAACCCCATCAGCACCCGCCAAAACCACTACCTTTAATACCGAAACCCCATCAGGCAGTTTGATCGACGCGGCCGAAGATATTTGCTTCACAGAAACACTAAATAAGATATTTAGCAAAAAACTACAGGCCATTCTCACCGGAAAGGATGCAAATCTCGAAGAATTGCGAGATTGTGTCATACGAGACGACCCTGACAGACTACAAGAGATAAGCCCCCTACATCTTCTCATATTGGCGGGATCTCAGTGTGAAGCACGCATGTGTCTGCCTAGAAGAAAGAATAGCGATACCAAAAGCAAAAAAGGATGCCGTGTTGGAGGATATACACTCAACTCATCCTGGGAGTTTCGCAATGCTTTAACTAGCGCAGAATAATTGGTGGCCATATATCCACCGGGATATACTGGCAAAAGCCAGCGAGTGCAAAGCCTGCTCGGAAATTGGTAAGAACTTAAAATCAGTGACGACGAAATACAAATAGACTTTGGTGGGCCAATACTTAATGAAAAAGGTATAGAACAGTATTTCATAAACAAGTGTAGATAGATATTCAAAATATCCATTCGCAGAAATAATAAATAACGCTTCTGGTACAAATGTAATTAATTTCTTAAACAAATACATATATAACCACGGGGTTCTAAGAACCATTAGATTATATCTAGCTCGATGTTTTACAGGGAAAAAGTTTAAAACATTTTCTACAGAAAAATACATTACACCTATATATGCACCAGCAAATGATCACAGATCAATAGGTCTAGTAGAACGCTTTATTCAAACAATTAAACGACAATTATCATGCTTGAAAACACAACTGAATAAAAATTATAACTTAGAACAATCCCTACATGCAATTATACAACGACTGAGAATTTCGAATGAAAAAACAATAGACATCACACCATTTGAGGCACACTTCGGTAGGAAATGTAAAACACCAATTTCTAATATCACCACTAAACCTAATAACGAAAATTTAAATTACAATAAATGAATTACAAACTATTTAAATGAAGACACAATACCAGGTCGCTCGTATCTAACGGAGGAACAGTGGGCATCTACGGCCTTATGCTCGGATACGGAGATAGAAAAGGTCATCTGCGCCGCAAGTGCCCGCGCACAGAAACAGGAGGACAAAATGAAAGACGGAGAACAGCGACTAATCTGGTCAGAAGGGGTGAGCAGGCCAATTCCGTGTTCTGAAAGAAGCGTTCAAGTCAAACTAGCGAGGAAATTCTATGACAGTCAGCGTCAAAAGAAAAATCTCGACGGTTTATACGAAGTGCTCGCTCCTGGTAGCACTGTATGTAAAGTCAGCCCAACCACGAGCGTTATTAAAGAGCCCAACGGACAAGAAGTAAGGATGCGAAATTCCGATATCGCCAAATTTGGTACAAATGCGGAACGCGATACATAAAGCGTAGACCGAAGAAAATCTACGAAAAAACGGTCGAACAGAAAATAGTAAAACAAAGAAGGGACCTAGTTGGAAACAATCTCGGGGACAAAAAGATAAAGAGAAACAAGAAACAAGCAGACGATATCAGTGTTGTATCATCGGGCAGATCCTGCATCTCTACGGCCACTAAAATTGCGCGCTCACTGAAAATGAGAATCCCAAAACGCAATCCAATACACGATGACGCATTAGCAAATAGACATGTTATAACTCAGATTTTTGACTTCAGTCCACCTGTGCCAATTGAGCCCCCACCACATAATCCGAACGTAGCTGGACCATCCGCGGCACGAGTGGCTTCTCCTCAAATGCCAACGTCTATCCTACGCAAAAAAGAAAAACGACAACTAACGATGAGTGATACTTCCGATTCGGATACTTCATCAGTAAGAAAAGGCAAAAGAACCCTTAAAAGATAAAAGAAGTCTTCGACGCCGATAGTGGAAAATATTCAGAAAACAGAAGGATTTTCAACAGAAATTCCCAAATCAAATACTGAATTCATTGGGGAGGTCTCGCCACGAAACCCTAATGAGCGATGGACAACGGATCCAAATTCAAATCTTCCAAAAGAAATGACAGTTTTGCAGGCCGAAAACCTAGATCACTCAGTTTCTGAATAAAACTCGATAAAGTTTCTGAACTTTATATTTTGATCTAGTATTTAATATATTAACTACTTTATAACGGTTGAATATTTATTAATTTTTTGATTTTTTTTACTAATTTTTCTCCCAACAGGGGGAAATGTCATACGGTATGGATAATCATCATATATCCATAACCGTATTTTAGTTCTAATTATCCATTTTGAAGCACCAGTGCTTTTGTTGCCCAGTTTAAATTTAGTTCACACGTGTTCTTTGTAACTTCATGTCTGTTCATCCTCTAGACAGGAAACTGTCTGTTCAGCTCATAAACAAATCGAAACGTTGTTCTTGTCTTATGATTATGTTGTGAACAAACTTTCATTTCCTTTTTGGTTCTAATTTGTAATCTAAATTATTCATTCTCCGATTTGCAGTTCTGTAAACCAGTTTCAATTTAACTTTAGTAATTCGCTTCTCAATTGCACTCGCTCAAATCGAATCGCGCCATTCGCTTCGCGATTAACCAATTCAATAATTGTAAATTCTAACTGCATAGAATCAAGTGCCATTCGCGGCGCAATTGCCCTGACCGAATTGTGAGATAAGCATTCGCGACTCGATTAGCTCAATCAGAAGTAATTGAGTATAACAAAGTTAACCATTCGACTTGCAAGTTTTACAAGTTAACCATTCGACTTGCAAGTTCTTACAAGTTAACCATTCGACTTGCAAGTTCTTACAAGTTAACCGTTCGACCTGCAAGTTCTTACAAGTTAACCATTCGACCTGCAAGTTCTTACAAGTTAACCATTCGACCTGCAAGTTCTTACAAGATAACCATTCGACCTGCAAGTTCTTACAAGTTAACCACTTTTTTGCAAGAAACTTGCAAGTTTTTACAAGTTAACCGTTCGGTCTCGACCCGGGCTGCTTTATTTTAACCACAAAAATCGGTGGGATATTTCGGGTTTGGATGTTTCCGACACTTATCTGCGCCTAAGTTTTGGCTGTTTTTTAGTTACCCGAATCATATGATTTTTTTTCAAAATAATCGCAATAAATTGGTTTTGGTCTGGCACGGCCACTGGATCTTGAACTGGGAAATTGTCTGTTGAAAGACAGGTGTGCATTTTCTCGGGCACTTTTTGTAGACCGTTGGTGGAGGGAGCATGGTCTTACAAAAGAATAGTTATTTCTGGCGGCGCTGTAATTTTGAATGAGGGTCCTCATAGCCTCAGAACATTAGGCTTCTTTGGGAGGCGCACTTGCGTTGGGCGATATATATATATATATATATATATATATATATATATATATATATATAAAAGCGGTTGGATGAAACGCTACTCGCTGGAGCCCTGTTGTTTGTGTTTGACGCATTTGTTCTCTTTTTGTTTGATCCTAAGCTTTTCGATTTTATCCTTGGTTGATTTTCCAAACCTTCGTGGGCCGCGTCGTTCAACATAGTCCTTTAGTGGCGTTTTTATTTGTTCCCGTGTTCCAAATTTGGCTGTATAACAGCTCCGAAATGTAGCCACAAGTTTGCCCCGGTCTTGTTTTTTTTAAATGTTAGGTCTAGTGCTGATTATTTTAATGCTATCACTTCATAAAGGTACTATCTTTTCATAAATGTTCTCTAGAATCTCCCGTCCCAGAACAAAGTGGCCTCTGATCAGGCAAGTTCCAGACAATTGTCCAGACAAAAGTGCGCTCGAAGACTTTTCCAGACCATGTAATTCGAGCGCATCGGGAACATGTGTGCGCTCGAAACTGGTCCGATAAGGGGTCACTTCGGTCTGGCCACCTCGACCTGGGGTGACCTCTTGTTCCTTTGCGTTTTTCAATCCATTTTAAATTGCTGAGATTTCTCCGATAAGGAAACTGGGAAGCAAACCTTTTCCGATTAAAAAAAACCGAGGCTCACTGTCGGTGCTTTTCCAGGCTCTGTTTGTTGCCTCCATGTAGCGGGTGCTTCTTAGTTCTATATGTCGACGGTAGCCCTCAACATGCTTTTCTTGACCTCAAGATCGCTCCTGTAAGTCTTTTCACACTTCTTGTCCGGTAAGATTGACTCCTGATGATGTTTTGATCTAAATAGTGGCTATAAGCATGTTCTCCTGGGACTTGTTAGATAGTGGCGGAGAACATAAAGAGTAGTAATTATTCCTCCAAAGTGCTTTTTGGCGGGTGAAATCTATGTAGTCTTTTGTTAACATATATTCGTAGTTGGTTTCTTACTAACTTTCTGAGAGGTTTGAGGTGAAAGAGTTTTAGGCATTTTTTTCTTTCCTAATCCATGCAAAACGGAGTTTTATTGTTTGAGTGAGTTCTATTGAGCTTTTGGCACAGTAATTGTTAGTGGGGGCTGCTATAATATCAATATTAATACGAGAGCAAAAAATTTTATCTAACTAAACATAATTTTCCGAATCCTTTCTTTCAATGTTTTCAAAAATTTCCCTAGATTAGATACCACGCTTGATCAAGTCAAATTGTATGGATAACAACAAGATTTGAAAAGGAGCTCCTTAACAATTTGGTTATCCTTAGTCAATTTGTGTTATCGATTAATCCAGCCGTTGTTCGTTTTCAAATTTAATCTATTGCCAACAAAAAAAATTTGTTGTTTTTTTTCTAAGATTGGTCCTCCAAACACTAATTCAAGTTCTTCTTTTCCTGGTTTGTTACATGCTTGATGTAGTGAGAATTGTTGAGTTCACTTAACTGTTTTATAGTTCTTAGTATTCTTGATATAGGATTTATTTTCTACTGACTTGAAAATCAGTTCACAATTCATGTAGGGTCACCAGCAATGCGTGGCCATATAAATCATGCGCCAAGTTCGCTGGTGGCTGGCTTGGTCTTCGTCTATGAGCAACTCCCGAAAAGGTTTAGGGACTAAAAATTTTATGACTATCATCTAGCGAAGCACAAATGAGATTAGATGGTTTTCTGGGTGGAGGACATATCCTTTCGAACATGACACTGCCAGCAGGTTTTCTAGATTCTTAGGGTTGTTAGATGCAGAACCTATGGTTAATTTTTTATTGAGTCAAAGTAATCATAGATGAGAACGGGAAATTGATTATTGGTTGGTATTTGCAAAAAATGAGGTATTAAATTTCGCTTTGATAATTTGAAAGAATGGAAAATTTTTTTTAAATTAAGAATTGCGTGAACTGATCAAATTAGGTTCAGGCGCCATCAGAGATATAATATGAAAAGTGATACAACGCATTGTATTTAAAAGATTTTTTTAGAGAAAATACATGATTAACAATTCAGAATTGACAACATGAGAACTTGAGAATTGCAATGGAAGAATAACGGAAAATTCGAAAAAATATTTTTTCTGAGAAAAATTTTAAAATATTTGCCGCCTATCTTAGTTTTAAATTTTATAAAATACTCGAGAATCACATTGAGAATCGCTCGTGTTACAATTTTAAGTTTCATCAACAATTCACTAACGTTTTTTGCCTCATGATTTGCTAGGTTGCGTTTGCTTCTATTCGGGGATACATATATTTGTGTCGCATACAGAATTGAAGGGGAACATTTGCTGATTACTTGAGTCGATTCTGTTGTGGCCCGTTGTTACTAAACAATATCCTGTACGCTTTCGAAGGTGTTCGGTGAGCAGCCTGGTTTTTGTTTTTGTTTTTGTTTCTTTGATTGTCTCCTTTTTGACAATTCTGAGGTTGTTTTGAGATTCAGCAAGGTTCTGAATGCGTAGGTTCTGAATTATTTTGGACCCATATTGTGTTTGATTGAAAGTTTTGCCGTTTATGCGCTTCAGTTTGTGGTCTCATTGCCCTTAAGGGAAGACGTACTCGCAGCGCGCGAGACACAATTCAGTAAATCAAAGGTAGGCAGTCCGTGTCATCTAATACTTTGCGATATTTAATCCTTGTTCTTCCCTCAATTTGTTGCTTGATGACCTAAAGCGTTATTAATGATTTTCTTTGAATACTTTTGTAACAATTTGTTTGTATAGGTTTGAGTAGCATATTTTGCTACCATAGTTTTCTCTTCGGCTTTATTGCCCAATTTTCGCTAAAGTTTTGAGTTTTGAGTTTTGCATTGAGAAGAGTTTTTTTAACTGTTTTAAAATTGCGGTTTAAAGTCATGTTTTGGTGACGTCAAATCAGGAAAAAACTCTTTTCTCAACTGTTTTTGGATTTCTTGGCAAGATTTTCATTTAGCTGCATTCTGTTTGTGGTACAAGTCGCCCTAATTTGAAAATAGCATTGCGGCTTTTTGCGTCTTGAGTTGCCTATAGGGTGTTTCTCTTTTAGCTCTTTGTCGGTACGTGGTCTTTCATTCCTCTGATTGCCTCCGATATGTTGGTTTCTGTGTAATTAATTGAGTTAGCAGATATTTTTTGGTAGATTGTTCTTTTTGTGCTGCTTCTTTTATATATGCTATGCTATACGTCATTGAATTGTCTGTTTTAGGCATTCAACGAATGTTTTTGCTGTGCGATCAAGTATTGGCGCATCAATTGACCCATATAAAAGTGTTTATATATATCTTGATTTGCACATTAATTTGAGAGCGTGCTTGATCACTCGTGGACGCTGTCCAAAGAACTGAAACATTGACAAAACTTGTTTATGTTTGATGCTTTAGCGCATTGAAAACTTTCGCGGTTGAATCTTTAAATTAAAAGAAGCTTCTTGATTATTTCTGTTGTATATGGTTTCCGTCTAAATGAATTATTTCGTTACTAGCTTTAAAATTTTAAGGCTTGCAGTTTTTTGCAAGAGTTTTCTGTTTGAGATTTTAGCTGTTTTTATGAAGGCGTGCACTATGTAGAGGCGTGCAGTGATTACAAGTAAAACGCGGTTCGCAAATGGCTAACACGCAAACTATGCCATACTGTTCAACAGCCGAGATGAGTATTGTGAGTAGCGTTGACATAAACGTCTTCATAAGTGTTCATAATTGCAAGCCCATGATCAATGCGGTTGCACAAAAATATTTTTCATGACGGCCAAGTTAATGGCTGTGTATCTGTGGTGGGATTTGTTTCGCGTTTTTTTAATCAAAGAATCACACGTCTCTTTCAGCACTGCATCGTTACGATTAGAGTTGCAAAAAAAGTTTTTATCAACAATGCGAAATTAAACTTATTCCGAGGTCGAGGTGTCAACGCCATTCAACGCAAAATTAAGTAAGATAACCGGTGAATGCGATGAAATTACATCATTTCACCGCTTCGAAAAAAGTGTTAAAATTGTGTGAGAACAGCAGTAAATGCGGTGAAAATACAAATCATCGAAAAGTTAATCATGGTCTCCATCTGTAGTAGAAGTAGATTTGTTGGCTGAATTGTACTGAGAAGATGCAGCCTCATCCTAAAATCGTTCCATTGAAGGAGTGGCATGTTTCATCTGGAGAACTGTCTCTTCATCTGAGCTAAACAGAGTTAGATTTTAGAAGAATTCCGAATCAATTGAAATAACTCTGGAATGCAACTGATTTAGGGAACGAAAAAGACAAAAAAAACTTTTCTTTTTTGTCTTAATTTGTCCACGGATGGACTGAGTAGAAACTAAAAGGTTCAAATTTGATCCAAGTTTTAACTGTTTTGTCTCTGTGAATAGAAATTTGTTTTCCAGTGCGATTTCAGCCTTGGACTGGAAAAGATGCTATTATCAATTTGTCATCATCATTTCTTTGGTAGCTTCTGCAGTGCGATATCTTTGAAGTATGAAGCTCTTAAATAGAAGGGTTCTGAGTTCTGTTTTATTAGGTCCCATTAGGCGACTACGAATTCCTCACCATATATGGAAAGTTTGCATAGCTTTGTTGCGTGTTTGATTATGGACTTTCGCAAGCGGAATAAAAAGCGTTTTTAACTAAGTAAAAGAATTAATTTCTCAAAAATGAGAGAATAACAAAATAATATTTTACAGTAGAATTTAGAGATTTACAGGAGAGATCTGATTATTAGATCAAGATGGTGATTTGAATTTGGGGATGAAAAAGGACTCAAAAATCAGCTGTATATATACCCATTATCAGTGTGAAAAAGTCAAGATACAAAACTAATCTTAGCACCGTGATTTATAGTGGGGGTCGCAAGGGTTACCCAATATGGTTTGCTTCTGCAAATCAGTCGCAAAGGGAACCATAACTGGAATGCATTTGCACTTTTCTAAGAATTCATTCACACTTCCGGAGATATCATCATCATTTAATACGTGCTGGGAAGATTTTACATCAATTAATCTAACTCTAATAATAGTTATCTAGATTCACCAATTTGAACCGAATATTGATTCTCAGCACCATTTCTTGACGATTCATTTATATAACTTCTTTGATCAAAATCAAATTGCTTGTCTTTCTAATCTGGTAAGTCAAACTTTCTTTCTAATTCTCACTAAGTTTAAGACTATAGTTTGATCGAAATTCTAACATTGCGGTTACCTGAAATGTAATCCACCCAGACAATTTTACAACCTGATAAGTGACCAATTCTGAGATCAAATGCAACAATCAATCGATGCAACAAGATGGACGGCTAAACTCTCGAGATCGATTCCCCTTCGTGATTGAAATTAGGGCTCTTTTATCGGTAATTTAAATGTGCGTTCACGCAATTAGTAATTGAATTGTTAATTGACCAAACATCTCCCCGTAATTTTTGTTCAAGTAAACTATTTAAGTGCGGTCAAAGGGCATAGTATAATTGAATTCAAGTTATTTCAGTAGATGGCGGACTGATCCTAAGAATGAGTGCTATGAACGAACAGCAAGAGTTTGCTTAATGTTTGACCGCCCGTTGAGGTAGAACGGTGGCCTATCCATTCGATTTCGCGGTTTGCGAAGTGACACTTTGCTAGGTTTTTTCTTAAGTTTTCGTCATCAATTTTTGCTCAGCTTTTATAAATCAGAACATTGTATTATCAAAACCGATACCTTTATGTTTAACAGCTTTCTGAGTTTTGGTTGTAATGTCTATTAGTCCATAGAAGCCTGATCGGATTCTGTAATTCATATTTGTGTCACTGCTGACAAGATTGATGTTACAATGGCGTTTTATTTCTTTTTCAAACTAGACTTTGACTGTACGTGTACGAGATATAGTTTATTGAGAATGGCGCTGTCTTGTGCGGTGTGTTTACACTTAAATTTTATGGAATTTTTGTTTGTATACATGAGTCTGTGATTGGCATTTGATAATTTTTTGTGTATAGACTTTTGAGGCGACTGTTAAGTATACGCAATGTTTTAGGCAATTACCGTTGGTAGTTTAATGATCTGGGCATAGTATGACGGCAGTTTTTGAATGCTCCTTCTCTTAGAAGACTTTCTTTTTCTTCTTTAACTTTATTTTTGAGATTTTCAGGTATTTTCCGTCCTTTTTGACAAGACTTAATATTGTGAGACACATTTATCAATTCCAGAGATGAGGACTGCGGCAATTCTGTTGCATATTGCTGGTTCATTAAAAACTTGCTTTCGGTTCATTTCATCGTTTCTTCTCCTACAGGCTGTTGTGTACTTCCGATGCCGAATTTGTCGGATAGATCACGTCTTGTTAGTAGTCCAAACACAAACCTTGCACTATCGGCCTTCAATGTTTATAGTTGTATTTAACTGATAAAACAAAACAAAACAACCCATCATCTGATCAGTCTAATTTGAAAAGTTCTTATACTCGTGTGGGTTTTGGTTTGCCAAATAGCAAAATGGCGATTCTTTAGGATTTGTTGCGCTGAGTCTAGCTGTAATATTGATTTCGTCCAAGTCTTTTGTCATATTCTAGGTTGCTATTAAATTAGCCTACAAAGTCATCATCAAAAGAACTGTAGTGTTTGAATCGTGTTCTTTGTTGTAAATGTCAATTTGATTTTCGAACATGTTTCTATTTGGTTAATATGTGTTTGAGTTGCCCGAAGTTTTTGACGAAAATTTTATTCCTGCCATTGATGGCGAAGAGATTGCAATGACCACAGTGGTTGCATTTATTTCACATTTGCAACACACAAGGACTACCATGAGAAGAGAATGGTGCCACTAAACTCCACTTAATGTTTCAGAAAAATATTCAAAAAACATGGGTAAACAGAGTAGGTTAATGTTATGCAAATGTGAACTTATATTTTGTTCAGTATTTGGGGTGCCGAATAAAAGAATCCTCTTGTCAGGATGTGTTCTATCTATAACGCCTCATATAATAAAAAATAGGAAAACATAAAAAAATTTTGCCAAATCAAAAATATTTATTACACGCTTACTCAAAAGTCCAGCTAACTTGACAGCTATGACATTGTTTTAAAACCAAGAGCTTTGGAGTTTGAAACCAGTTTTCAAATTTATTTTTAGCAGGCTATACTTCAATTAGAAATACGTTTAAAAAAGTTTTAAGGAAAGTTAATTTTTTTGTTTTTTTTTCAAAAAAAATGAAAATTGTTACCGAGTAAATTGAATTGAATAAACTATATCACTAGATAGAGAATTTTTTTGCGTATTATATCAAAACTTTCGCTTAGATTTTCCGTTCTAAATGCAACATACGTATTATTTCTGAGAAATACAAAGGCCGATTTCTCACTAAGAATAACTTCCAAAATGGCTCAAAACTGATCGCTTAGCCTAACAAATTCGGTTTTTTGAACAGATTAGTTTAAATCGGTGACCTAGACTAAGAACTGCTAAAAAAGATCAAGCTAGATTTGCCTCCAAGTAAACGATGCTTATTGCCTTGACGTTTCGATATACAGTTGACTATAGACTGACTATATATATATATATATATATAGATCTCGATGAATTAAAGTTCCGATAGACTGTATTTGACCGCTATATTTTTGGTGCCGCTTATCCAATACAATTTTCATGCGTGGGGCTCTTCAGTATAACTAATCCTCGCTCTCGTGTTTATTCAATTTTAAAACACCGCTGCATTGAGTGACCACTTCTGAAATGACTCAGATTTAAAACATCGCCGGATTGAATCACCGCTTTTGAAATGATTCAGATTTAAAACGCCGCTGGATTGATTTACAGCTTTGAATTGATTCAGATTAATAATACCACTGAATTGATTGATCGCTGTTAAAACGATTTTTGTTTCTATTATTCAAACAAAATCCATTTTCAGACGTAATTTAACTCTATATTTACCCATTACCCCTGAAACGACAGTTACACACTCAGATTGGAACTAAATTGGATTCAGACTGGCGAGACTGGCAAATTGTAATTGGACCAACAAATAACAGACCTTCCAGAAAACAAAAGAATGCATGAAAAAACTACAAGAAGGACAAGGTGGCTGCAAGTTGATGAAAACACTTCAAAAAAAAGCTCAGTGATCACAATCAGTTCGATGTTGCTGGTTTAACGCAAGACACAACACCTGACGGGAACAAAAACCATTCACAACCAGAGGGAGGTTTTGATTCTTTCCGATAGCCAAAAACTGTAAGACTAATCCAAACTCTTAAAAACTTTATTTTCTTTTGATTCTCTAAAATTGATTACCTTATTCGGCAAATCTAGTAACCCCATTATATTTTTGGTTTCATTTCCTATAATCTGATTTTTTGAATAACGGTCACCGATAACCCACCCCATTCACTTTTTTGTTGAAAATCCAATTTGAAAATTTTTGGTCAAAATTTTGGAATTGACCAAATCGGGCTAAATACTAGTTTGAACGGGTAAAGTCTTATACGAAATAAACTCAGCGAAGCAAAAAAAGTTTGAAAAAATTGACCAAATTCAGTAAAATTTTGCAAAAAAGTTATATAAAGCGTTGGTAGATGGCGGATCGAGAATCCCTATGAAAAAAGGGTAGAATTAAGAGTTTGGTCAAGATTTTCAAATTTTGAAAAAAAAAGAATCAGATAACTGATTTTTTTTGCAAATAAGCGCTTAGTCTTGGTAACTCGTGAAAATCGTGCCTTTAACATCAAGGTTCGGAGTTTGAGCAAAGCTCAAGTCAATTATGTTGTAAAAAACATTATATGGTTTTTATATTAGCTGCAAGTTCACTGCATCACGCCATAAAAACCTTGCCTCAAGCGTTACAAGACCATTATAAAAAAGGAATTTACGCATTACTGGGTCTGAGTTTTAATCCTAACGCTTTGAAAGTCCGAAAAACCGCGCAACTTTAATTGAGTCACTTCTTCCGTGATAAAAAGAGGCTAGTTATATGGCATGATGTGGTTAACAATTCATTGTCCCGTCATCGCAGTAACAACAATAAGCCTTTAACACCTTCGCAGCTTATTGAAGTGCTTGAAAAGTATCAGGAGCGCATAGAAGCTATAGTGTATTGCCCCAGAGAGGGAACTCCTGATATTTATAATCAGTTCAAGCGTAGTACTCTAGTTACCATCCATTTAGTGAAAGACATTGTGTCTAGACGTAAACAGAAAGATCCTAGTTTACTTAAAGAGTACAGAGCATTACACTAAAGGCCTGCGCTTGAGCTGAAAACACTCACTATAGTCTTAGCTCGTAAGAACAACCTCCGGTCCTTGATAGCACGCTCCCGTCCGAAGAAACTTTCAAAGCGCCGTCGTAAAACGCTTCGCACCCGTCATGCGTTTGAGGAGGCGGAACTCACACAAGCCTTTGATAACCTGAATGTCACTTAGTCTTGCGTTGTTGTGGGAGTCTACCCGCTGACTGGCGGCGTGACTTAGTTAACTCACGAGTTACGGGTTAGTTTGTGGTTGGTTCTCTCCGATAGCGCTCTACTAAACGTTTCGCTCTCCCCATTCTTTGAGTTATTCGCTACCGTCCGTTTTTGGCAAGGTTATCTGGTTTCATTTTTCTGTTTCCTTTCTTTTGTTCCCGTGTCACCTTGTTTCTTTCTATCCCCCGTTTAATTTGTTGTATGATGTAGTATGTTGAATTTTTGATGTAGTAAAAATTTCTTTCTGCTAGTATGCTGGTTTGTTGTTTAGTCTCGTTCCTTGCTAGGGTGTGACTTAAGTTCATTCTAGAGTTACGGCTGGTTTGTTTTGTGACTTTCACCACACTTGTTTGCTAGCAATTTGTTGTAGCTTTATTAATTTTCGTGATATGCCTTTTTGTTGTTTGGGTAGGGTGGTTTGCTAGGGTGTGACTTAAGTTTGTTCTGGAGTTACGGCTAGTAAATTTCATGACCTTTTCGACTTTTGGTTATACTACATCGTTGCCGTAAATTGTTTCATATTTTGATGCCGTTGATAAAGCCCCATAATGTTTTGTGCTAGTTTACCTGGCAGTAGCACCTCTCCTTCTTTCTAGGGTGTGACTTAAGTTTATTCTGGAGTTACGGCTAGCTTGTTTGGCTGAGTTTGTTGCTGTGGTCTGCTAGCATCGATCTTCCCGCCTCCTCGCTTGTGGCTTCCGCCCCGCCCGTGCCGTTTTCCCGTTTCGTCGCGCGCCATCCGCCCGACGTTTCCGCCCCGCCCGTGACGTTTTCCCGTTTCGTCGCGCGCCATCCGCCCGATGTTTCTGCCCCGCCCGTGCCGTTTTCCCGTTTTGTTGCGCGCCATTCGCCCGACGCTCCCGTTTGTCCGTCCGGTTTCCCGTTGCGTCGTGCGTTATTTGTTCGGCGTCTCTTCCCGTCCGTCCCCTCTCCCGTCCTGTCCCGTTTCGCGCTTCCTGCGCACCGTTCTTTCTTTCTTTCGCCGGGTACTATTGTACTCGACCAACATCTTTGCTCTTTGGCGGTTTGCTAGCCAAACCGTCACACTAGGGTTCGGTATAACCCCTTTGTGTTGTGCTGTTGCATGTGTGTGTACTTTTTATTAGTACCAAATTAAACTTGTGGTTCCTGTTTTTCTTAAGATCATGACAACTTTGCAGGACAAATTTAACAAACTTTATAGTGCGAGGGCAAAATTAAAGGCTGAATTTAATAACATCTATGGTGAAATTAACAATGCTGTGGATAAGCAAGATAGGAAAGTTAAGATCGAACGTCTGCTTGTGAAGTGCAAAGACGCTTTTATTAGAGTAGTTGATAAAAATGAAGAGTTCTTTGATCTGGCACAAAAGACTGAAAATCCAGATGCTGCCTGTAAGAACCTTGAAAAATGGTTAGAGACTGTAACAAAGAAAACTGATGAGTTCATTGCTGCTGCTCGAGGGTATATCTATTAGGTCCATGACAAAGAGACAGCAGAGCAGTATACCTCTCATCATTCAAAATCAAGTTCACATATGACTTCCTCAAAAAGATCAAGTCAGCGTCAACGAGACTTAGAACTATCAAGATTCAAAAGGGAGGAACTTGAGAAACAACATGAAGCAAAGCTTCGCATTGCTAGACAGCGTCTCGAAATTGAAAAGCAAACGAAATTGCGGGAAGTGGAAAATGAGCAGCTTGAGGAGGATCATCGCAAGGAAGTAGCTGCTGCAGCACTTGAGGAAATTGAGTTGATGACAAAATCATCAGCAGACGGGTCTGGTACAGGCAAAATGAGTGGGCTCTTTACGGAGAGAAGTTCAGTCAAGAGCAAGAAACTTGTTCAAGATTGGATTAATTCGTCACCGGCCGGGAACATGGCAGATGCTGCAAACGAACCGAGTTTGCACTTTTCTGGTTCCATCGCCCAATCCAACCAAGCAATTGTCCAACGACCTTCTTCAGCTCAACTTCCAAACTCACACTTCAATCTCAATACACATGGTCAAGTTGAGGCCAACATCAACCTCCCTGTCCAAGAACCAAGTAGTAGAACCAATGATGCACATGTTGCAAACAACATCATGCAAGAGCAGCAACAGCTTCAATATACGCCTCCATCACCAATAAACTTTGGTATGCCAACTCAATTAAACGCCCCAAACACAGCCCGACAACTGTCTCAAGCAACAATGCACTTCGATGGTTTACAGTTAGATCATCAATTCCCTCGCAGATCGAGCATGCCGGGACAGTTGAATTTAGTCAGCCCTCCGCATTCACCACCTTTTAATACAATCGTTAATGCTCCTCTAGCACCTAATCCGCCACAAGCACACATAATTGTACCAGCCCCACCATCCCCCGTTCTAAACCTCGCACCACCGCATTTCCCGTTAATCCCACCAGCATTCCGCTTTCCTCCTTCGCCGCCACAAGCACTACCACTACAAGCCACTAACCCCGTGGCGAATAATGTCAATCTGTTACCCCATTCTCCGCCTGCAACAATCATTTCCTCCGCAAACGTTTTTGTACCTCAATTAATTCATCCACCACCCCCACAAAAGAGTTTTCAGCCCCAAAATTTTGTGCCTATAACCCACGCACCTCCTGCTCCTCCGGATCCAATTGTCTGGCGTTTTCCGGCAGCAGTTCCATCTAATGCAGTACCACTTGTACGTACATCTGCAAACTTATACACCGCACAACCTGCCCCGTTAATCAACCCTCATATCACTACATCGCTCCGCTCCTCTCATGTACAAGCAGCAGGCGCTCAAAATTACGTAGCATCAGACTTCATGCAAGCGAATCCATTTAGTTCTTCCACAGGTATCGCCCCCACCTTTGTCACTCCGATCATTCCGCCAACGTATGGAGCTACCGTTCCGAACCCGTTGTGTTGGGGTGGCCCGCCGCATCCCACACCTTTGGCTCCTTCTTTGGACTCTGCGGATTTGATAAAGCAGTTGGCGGAGGCAATTACTTGTAAAAAGAACGATCCACTGCCCGAGTGGAAATTGTCACAGTACAATGGTGATCCACTGCAGTGGCACGAATGGTTCGGACAATTTAATAGCGCCATAGACGCACAGTCCTTGACTGATGATGTCAAGTTAACATACTTAAAAACGCTTGTAACTGGAAAAGCTAAAACCGCCATCGCTGAGTTCGCATACTGTGGTTTAATGTATAAGGACGCACTCAAGACACTCGAACGTAAATTTGGCCAACCACAGGCAGTAGTCAGTGCACATTTAGACAAACTCAGCTCTTTTCCTCCATTAAAGATGCACAATAGTGATAACATCATAAACTATTCTGCAACAATTTCAAGTCTTGTGGGGGTCTTTAAATCACTTTCGTATGACTCAGACCTTAAGAGCGCCTCACTTCTCAACACGGCTGTGCAAAAATTGCCTCCCAATCTGAAAGAGTCTTGGTCACTCTTCACAGTGAAGAAACATTGGGTAAAGCCAACACTCCTTGACTTCAACGATTGGTTGAAGGAGAAGGCCGAGGCACATGATTTAATGAAACAAACTTCATCGAAGGCAAGAACTGAGGATAACACCAACTCAGTAGTAAAGACCAAAGTTGCCTCAAGAACTTTTGCTGCTAATACACAGACTAAGGGCACTCAGAGACCAGCCTCAACATCGGCAACGCCTGCAACCCCTCGCTGCATTGTGTGTAAAGGTAACCATCGCATCTGGGAGTGTAGGGTATTTAAAGAAAAGTCTCCCACTCAGCGAGCAAGGGTACTGGCGGAAGCAAAACTGTGTTTCTCATGTTTGAGAGAAAAGCATACGTTTAGGCAATGCCCAAATCCCAGGAAATGCAGGAAAGACGGATGTAACAGCTCCCATAATACACTTCTCCATGGAGCTGAGAGGGTTTATCCATCAAAATCCCCTTCAAACAACAACAACAGTAATTCTAATGCTGGCGCAAATCAAAATAAACTTCCTAGTGTCCAATCATTGAGTAAGACCACTACTTTGTCATCTGTGAGTAATGTGAAAGGCCTCCTTCAGGTGCCTGAATTACAGTTGAAGAGCTCCTCCGGTAAAGATACCACGGCTTTAGTTTTGTGTGATACCGCTTGCAGTAACTCTTGGGTGTCCAATGATCTTGCAAATAGCCTTGGTTTGCACGGTACAGCATTGAAACTAACAGTCAAGGGTATAAATACCGAGGAGGTTGTAGACACTAAGTTAGTTGAACTAATTGTAACACCACGAGACAACCAAGCATTTGAACCATTTAAAGTCAGCCCTTACGTAAAGGAAAATTTGAATGTAGGCGCCGATATCATTAACATTAAAGCACTTCAGGAATCATACCCGCACCTAGCAGTTCTAGACCCAGTTACATATTGCTATGGAAACATCGAGATGATACTTGGACAGGATGTTTATCATGCCATCCGCCCGTTAGAGTACTTCGCTGCTGACGAGAAGTCCTCGCCCTTCGCTGTTCCCTTGCCCATAGGTTGGGTTCTAAGCGGCCCTCTACCGTCGTCTTCAGGTTTAGTCTCAACTTGTTTCAAAGCTAATATGGAGCAGGATTTTGAACTCGCTAGTCAGGTAAAATCTTGGTACGACATGGAGTCGTACGGCGCACTTAAGCAAGTAGACCCACGATCCGCCTCGGATGCGCGTGCGCATGAAATTCTTGAAAACACCACCGTGCATAATGGAAAAAGGTACGATGTAGGAATGCTATGGGCTGAAGATAACATCGAACTGCCCAACAATTATTTCTCAGCGCTTGTTCAATTAAAGTCTTTGGAAAAGCGGCTCACGAAAGATCAGACATTTAGGGAAAAGTACTCGAGTACCATCAAAGAGGACTTAGACAAAGGCTACGTAGTAAGGGTCAAAGATGCTCATAAGGTGGAAAGTCGCTCGGAACGAGAGTGGTACCTACCACACCATCCGGTTGTTAACCCGAACAAGCCGGGCAAGGTCCGTAGGGTACTAAACGGAGCAGCTAAATTCCATGGCGCATCTCTTAATAAGTCATTACTCACCGGACCTGACTTACTGCAAAACCTAATCTATGTACTCCTACGGTTCAGACAACACCCATTTGCCGTATCCGCCGACATCGAGGGAATGTTCCTCCAAGTTGGAGTGCTACCATGTGATAAACCATCATTGCGCTTTTTGTGGCGGGAGGACCCCACATCAAATGTTGTGGTACACCAGTATACGCGCCACATCTTTGGGGCAAAAGATTCGCCCACCTGCGCCAACTACGCACTTCAGCGCACGGCACGCGATAATGCTAAGGAGTACCCAGAAGCTGCGAAAGCCGTCCTTGAGAACTTCTACATGGACGATTACTTGGACTCAGTGGAATCCCCCGAGAGGGCCCTCGTTAAGTCGAAGGAATTGGTACATCTTCTCCATCTAGGTGGGTTCAAGCTTACTAAGTTTGTAAGCAATTTACCAGATCTGGCTGACCGAATTGATGGGTCTGCTCAATCCACTGAACCGAAGGTCATCGTTTCATCAAAGGAGGAATCAATGCACGTGCTTGGGCTTAAGTGGGATCACAACAACGATAGATACTCTTGTTGTGACTAGGGGCACTAACAGCACCATCACGAAAAGTTTAACACAGCGCTTGGTCTTAAATCTTGTGTCAAAGGTCTACGACCCAATTGGTCTTGTCGCACCTTTCACTGTTGGTGCTCGGTTAATCTTGAAAGACATTTGGCGTGTCAATGGACAAAGTTGGGATGACGAGTTACCTAAGGACACAGTTGACAGATTCCTTGCCTGGTGTATTGAACTGCCGCGGTTAGCTGAGATCACTATACCGAGAAGTTACTTTTCAGGACCATTCCAACATCTTGAACTCCACATGTTTGGTGATAGCTCGCAAGACGTATTCAGTGCAGTAGGTTTTCTTAGGGCTCAAGTAACTTGAGCCTCCGGGGAGATTATAACAGAGCTGGCGTTTGTCTTGGGCAAGGCCCGTGTTGCACCTATGAAGGTAATGACAGTTCCTAAGTTGGAATTACAAGCCGCTCTCCTCGCTGCCCGTTTAAAAAGGGAAATCTGTCGAGCATTAACGGTTACTCTGGACAAAGTCTTTATGTGGACAGATAGTACAATTGTCTTGCAGTGGATAAACTCAACAAACAAACACCCCATCTTCATTGCAAATCGGGTTAGTGAAATCCTGGAGAACACCAGCGTTGACCAATGGAACCACGTCACCACTTGTGATAATCCGGCAGATGCTGGCACGCGTGGTATGTCCGCTGAAGTTTTGCAATCAAGTAGCTGGGTGAGGGGTCCTGACTTCTTGAGAACTAAGCAATTCTCTTTTCCGCCAAATACTGACGTCGTTGATAACATCAAGCTCGGCGCTGAAACCAAGGAACAAGATGATGACCCCATCTCATCTTTAGCCGCATCCGTAACCAAGCCCCCTAAGGAACAAAGCATTAATCTGATCCCGTTTGATAAGTTCAGTTCTTATCAAAAATTACTTCGTGTCACCGCATATGTGCTCCGTCTTTTACCATCTCATGAAAGTTACCGTACCGTAGACGGCAGCATAGCCGACCCTGTTGAGCTTGACGAAGCCGAGCGTCATCTACAGTACTTGGTTCAAGGAGAGTCCTTTAATACTGAAAGAAAGGATCTTCTTGACAACAAATCCGTTAAGAAGAGCAGCCGCATTGCTCAGTTTACTCCGTTTATTGGACCTCAGGGTCTCATCCGTTCCTCTGGTCGACTCCGACGGCTAGTGGAAATCGACTTTGAAACTAGGCATCCTATCGTGCTGGATGCGCGTCATATTTTTGTTAAACTGTTTCTGCGGCATACTCATTTGAAGAACCATCATCAGGGCATCGACTACTTTAGGTCAAAGGTACAAGAACGTTATGCCATCCTAAAACTACGTTCCACACTGCGTTCCATCAAATCAAACTGCGTCTTGTGTAGAAAGTTCCGTGCAGCAACCATTCAGCATATCATGGCAGACCTCCCAAAGGAGAGACTCGCATACCAGTCTCCTCCCTTTACCAACACCGGGGTTGATTACTTCGGCCCATTCTACGTCACAGTTCGTTGGACTACCGAGAAGAGGTGGGGATTTCTTTTCACTTGTCTCACTACTCGTGCTGTCCATATTGAAATTGTCCCGTCCATGGACACTAGTTCCTGTGTAATGGGAGTGGAGCGGTTCGTCTACCGTCGGGGTACTCCTGCTATGATTTGGTCGGATAATGGTACGAACTTCATTGGAGCGGAGAAAGAGCTCCGTGAATGTGTGGAAAAATGGAATACACTTAACATCGCTGCCGAACTTGCACATAAGGGCATTAAGTGGAGGTTCAATCCACCCAGTGCGCCACACCAAGGTGGCATCTGGGAGAGGTTAGTTCGTAGTTTTAAAAGAGTACTGTACACTATCCTCGGTACGCGTCGCCGCACAGATGAGGTGTTGAACACTACTTTTTGTCTGGTCTAATACGCACTAAACTCACGTCCCTTAACGCCCGTAAGCGCCGACCCGTCCGACCTAGGCGCAATAACACCTAATCATTTTCTACTCGGTAGCCAAGCAACCAGAATTCCGTCCATCGTTGGCGTCGACGAGTTTGATCATCGTAAGCGGTACGCCCGTGCACAGTCATACGCCAATGCAATTTGGGCACGTTGGCTCAAGGAGTATGTACCTGCACTGAACCGTAGATCTAAGTGGCAGACGCCTGCCGAGCAGCACCCCAAGGTCGGTGATTTAGTTTGGATCGTTGAAGAAAGCAACCCTAGGGGTTACTATCCAACTGCTCGGATTGAAGAACTTCGGTACGGCTCCGACAGCGTCGCCCGCTCCGCCGTCTTACGCACGTCATCCGGATCGCTCGTCCGCCAACTCGTTAAGCTTGTATCAATCCTCCCAACATTTTCTTCCGGGCCGGAGGATGTTACCGAGTAAATTGAATTGAATAAATTATATCACTAGATAGAGAATTTTTGTGCGTATTATATCAAAACTTTCGCTTAGATTTTCCGTTCTAAATGCAACATACGTATTATTTCTGAGAAATACAAAGGCCGATTTCTCACTAAGAATAACTTCCAAAATCGCTCAAAACTGATCGTTTAGCCTAACAAATTCGGTTTTTTGAACAGATTAGTTTAAATCGGTGACCTAGACTAAGACCTGCTAAAAAAGATCAAGCTAGATTTGCCTCCAAGTAAACGATGCTTATTGCCTTGACGTTTCGATATACAGTTGACTATAGACTGACATATATATATATATATATATATATATATATATATATATATATATATATATATATATATATATATATATATATATAGATCTCGATGAATTAAAGTTCCGATAGACTGTATTTGACAGCTATAAAAATGACCAACTGACTTTGGACAGACTATTGTCTAAACGAGGCTTTTGATGTAGTTAGAATATGTGACCTTTATGAAAAAAAATTGTCGAAAAATTTGCTAACAACTGACATCAGTTTCTTAAAACTCAGTTTGTGACAAAGCTATTTACAGATATAAATGAAGAAAGATGGAAAAACAGAGTAGAGAAAAAGCAAGTTCTCAATTAAATTACTACCGCAAAAAATTTCTCTTCTTAGCAAAAAACTTATCGGCTGATTTTTCCAGAGTACTGGATTCATCGGCAAAACATTAAAAAAAACTTAATTTTAATTTGCCATAAAATTTAAGTTGAAGGAAGTTAGCAAAAAAAATTAACAGGCCAGTTTTTCAAGAATCAAAAACTTTGGACCCAAATATGAAATACAGTTGCAAAAAAGTTTGATAGCTTCTTTATATTTTTCTGTTGAATAACTTGTATGAACGCTATGAACGGGCAATCAAATCTGGTGTGAAGTTGTGGAAATGTGAACCAGCTCGTCCTGGCTTTAAATGCCCAAGATCAGACGATCCAGACAAAAATTGTGCCATTAATCTATTTATTGCGAATGATTTCGCAAAACTGCGCCCAGATATTGAATCTGGGCGACAATTCGAAAGTTTGCCAATATTAATTGAAAGTGCGGTGATTAGAAAATGTGCGAATATGATCAGACAAAATTTACACAACTTGGAGGAAAACACATCCATAGTGGAGGTGTCAACGCAAAAAATGCCAAAATATGTAAGAATTGCGAGCTTACGTTAAGGCTAAAAAAGTTGGTAAGAAAATATTTGAGTGGCAGCTACGGTTTATACCTGCAACCCATACATTTGGAGGCCACCGTAGTAATCGGCAGAAAAATATATTAGTTTTTGATAGTTATTAGTGTTCCCAATTTAGGCGTACTTAAAAAGTGACTAAGAGAGCGAATTAAGCAGACAATGATTTGAAATATTGCAAACTTTCATGCCCATTTTTCGATTTAATCGAAGTCTTCTTCACAGACTTGGATTTATCTCCTCAAAAGCAAAACTTCAGCTATATTCTCTCTTGCACCACCAAAAACCTGTAAAAACTCCATTTCTTTCTTGTTTGTGAGCAAATCATAATTCAGTTTATACCAAATCTACCTCAACTCTGTCATCCTGTTAGTCCTATTCTTTGGAAATGTGAAAGGTCTGCTCGGAGAAATGTACAAATTACAAGACAAACAATTTTTGGTAATTAAGAAGCATCTAGCAAAAACTACTGAGAACTGTCATTGTAAACCGAAACTCATAATTCGCGTAGAATGAAATCGGTCGCGTCTCAAAGCCGCATGAGGCATTGTTTTTGCAACACGCTTCGGGTTTAACTTTAACTTAGTATCAAACCTGACACATGGGTAATACCTGTGACATCAATGAACTTTCCTAGAAGATGACCTGAAGTCTTATCTGAAGTGTTGTTCTTGTTAAGGTTGTTGTTATGGTTAATAGTTGAAGTGTAGTCATGATTAATAGCGTTTCTCGTCCCGGGAAGAATATTGAAAAAAAGTTTTTTTTTAATTAGAAACAAAGATCAATCTCACTTTCCTAAACTGTAGAGAGGTAATTTTAACCATCATCAAACACCAGCATCTCCATTAGGTGGTCCTTTTTCGGTTTACTTAAAGAAATTGAAAGAAAAAATTTTTCAAAAGAGGGAAATTCAAGAATGGTGTTTTTGGGTTCAACATTGATGCAGTGCTTTCATTTGACCCGAGAAACAGTCCCAACATGGGCAAGTTGTGACAAACATATTTTTATGACGTCAATAGTTTTGTTTAGTGAGCTCTCTTTAAATCTGGGCCAAAACCAGTTTAACTGTATTCTGAGAGAAGAAAATTTTTCTTTAAGTTACCCTATTTCCAATGAAGTCTCCATTCTATTTATTTCATTACAGAGCAGACGAGCCACATGTAGAATCATGTAAATGACCGTCCTTAAAAAACTTCCTTCTTTATGGAGAAATTGCCCAAAACTTTACTGAAAGCTGTTGCCGTGTATGGACCAGCTTTTAGGTCTATTTTTTAACTATTGAAATTTTAATCTACTGAAAAATGTTAAACAATTGACAAAAAATTGAATAACACGTGCTTGCAAGCCCCCCGTTTCAGTGGAAGACTTCCCGGAGAGCGCCCACCAGTTGGATGAGTTCACTGAGGTTTCAGTACTGTCGTCTTCTTCATCCCAGTTTCTCGTCCCTCAAACTGTGCAGTACAAAGTTCCCTCGACCAAGTTAAACTCTCCTGGCTCCATGACCTTGGACAGCCTGTTAGAGGAGGAAACAAAGGCCATCGAGGAATTGGAGGGAACTGTGACGTCACAGGAGTCAGCAATGAGCACATTTGACGCACTCTTCTCTGACATACAAGGTTTGTTAGTTTTACTTCCTGGCCCTCAAACATAATGGCATATCAATTGAAAGTCGATTAAGACTCCATCTAGAGTAGTCTAGTGCATAGCAATAGAGTTTTAGGGTCTTTTCCGTTTGTGCCCCCAGCTTGTTATGCTCCCCCATTTACAGAACACGTGTCATTCATTACATGGTAAACCATTATGGCACGTGCGTGTTTGGGGGGGGGGGGCACAAATGGAAAAGATCCGAGTTTTACAATTGTTTTATCTGAAAGGTTTAATGGTGACCTGATAATGTTTTGATTATTTTCATGGAATCGTCGCGGAAAATACTTCTGTTCTAAGGTTGTCTATGCTGTTCGAAGATCACCGTCGTTCTGATGCTTTCGCAGTTCTACCACGTGGGGGGGGGGGGGGTGGTTTAGAGGTTAAGAGGTTCACAGTTTCGTAAATGTTCTGAACATTTACCATTAACGTGGTAAATGTTTTGAGAATACTAAATTGTTGAAAGTACAGGTTTCGATGAGTCACAAATCATAGAATCATTAAAAAATTAGCGGGAACTTCACTCATTTGCCTTCTTGGTGAGCTCTAAATAATATATCCATAGTCATTGATTATTCCTCAGCGTAGAGAAACTAAAAAGATGCAACAACGTTTTCTAAGCTTTCACATCATCATAAAGAGCAGCAACAAAATGTTTCGTGTTGGCCATTGGGTTATCCTTTTCACAACTCTTGAATTCCTGGACTGTGGTAAGATGGAGGTTGAAACACTGACCGGTTGGGAACCAGCGTGGACTGCAACTGTCTCCATACAACTTCTGAGTGGCGAAGAATACAGCTCTTTCTATAAACTCAACAATTCAACAACTAACAAGCATCCGCTTAGACAGAACCAGAATGACATCTTCATATTTGAAGACGGACCAGATTTTGACACTCTGACAAACATCACGGTTCTGTTTGAGCCATTCGATGATAAAGATTTGCAATGGAACTTTGATGGCATGAATGTCACATTGCCGAATGGGAATAAGTACAACCTAGACACTGATTATTTTTTCTACACAATGAGCTTTGACGAACCAGTAAAAGTGACTTTTCCAGTCCAAAATGAACTAAGCTGATGACCTAATCAATTTAAGCTCTTTTAGTTTTCTTGTCTAATAACATGTTCTTCAGAAAGCACGAAGTCATTAGTACAAGCGTCTACCGCACACTAAAAAAGTTCAGCTAATTAAAAGTTCAGGTAAAGTTCAGTTGTACAGGTAGTTTCAGCTAAATTTTACCTGAATATTCAGTTTTCTGTCAAAAGTGCCTTAATTTGCAGGTAAATTTACTTGACCTCCCTTAAAAACTTAAACTATTCGGGTAAATTTTTCAAATGTTTTTCAGGTAAATTCATGTTAAAGTTCAGACAGTGATGATGTCTGAAATTTTCAAGTAAATTTCGGGTATTTTTCAGGTGCGTTCAGGTAAGTTCAGGTGTTTGTTCAGGTAAATGTACCTGAACTTTATTTAGATTGCGCTACTGAAATGAACTCTTCAAAGAGAGAAAGCGAAACTTCCAGAGAGGGTGGCAGCTGCTAACAGCTGCTGTAATATTCTTTGAAATGAACCTCTTGTTCGCTCTTGCGAGTCTTTATGTCGGAATGAATCGCAATTGAGAATTTGTTGCCTAGTCTTTTAGTCATACCCTGTAAGAGCTTTATATGAGCTGGCCCGCATATTGATTTCTCAATACCAATTTCCGCGATCTTCATCTTTGAGACAGTGATCTGCGTCAACTTTCACTTTCTTCATGTAATTAGAATTTATAGTATTCTTATAAAAACAAGTTGTACCCCGGGACAACTCCGAATGGTTATCTTGTAAGATCTTACAAGATTCTGACAGAATCTTATAAGAGGATGCATCGTCTTACAAGATTTTCTGACAGAATCTTACAAGATAAACATTCGTCTTACAAGAATCTTACAAGATAGCCATTCGCCTTACAAGATCTTATAAGATAACCATTCGTCTTAAAAGAATCTTACAAGATAACCATTCGTCTTAAAAGAATCTTGCAAGATAACTATTCGGCTTAAAAGAATCTTACAAGATAACCATTTGTCTTAATTATACGGTAACCGTTCGTCTTAAATCCTAGAATTCTATACTTAAGACCTAGACTTGAAAAAAATATTAAAGGTTGCAATAATTGAAGCTACACATTTATAGAAAATTATTAATTATTAATTTATTGAATCAATTTATTGAATCAACTTATTAGTCCTTCCATCTTCAAACTCATTCGTTGATTTTTTAAGGTTTTTTCAGATTTTCTTGATTTTTTCTTATTTTTTTCTTGATTTTTTCTTGATTTTTGTTCTTCTTTCATCTGAGAGGGGTCATGTCGACGTCGAAGTGTCCATCCAGAGGTGTCCTTTCTGCAGTGGAACGTCCTGGCTATAACAGAAGAAAAAATCAGTTCAAAGAAATAGCGAGAGAGGGGGCGACGAGAGAGAGAGAGAGAGAGAGAGAGAGAGAGAGAGAGGGAGAGAGAAAGAGGGAGCAAGAGAGGGGGGCGAGAGAGAGAGGGGGGGCGAGAGAGAAAGAGGGGGAGCGAGAGAGAGAGAGAGAGAGAGAGAGAGAGAGAGAGAGAGGAGAGAGAGAGAGGGCGAGAGAGAGAGAGAGAGAGAGAGAGAGAGGGAGAGAGAGGGCGAGAGAGGGAGAGAGAGGGGGTGCGAGAGGGGGGGGGGGTGCGAGAGAGAGAGAGGGGGGGGGTGCGAAAAAAACAAAGATTGGTATTTGAAATTCTATTTCCGTTGCAAAATGTCTTTTCCATGACTGTACGTAAGGTCAGTGACTATTGATTTTTAGTTCCGCTACTTTTTGCGCTTGCCTGCTGTCCTACTCTCAAATTTTTGGTGTTTTTTTGATGCTAAGATGCATTATGTGAAAAAAGTCGAAAAACACAAAAAAGTATTTAGGAAAGATAAGTAATATAATGCGAAAAAGGAACATTCAATTGATAAAAAATATCAGCAAAAAACAGAGCCAAAATTCCGTCAGAGTTAGTGCTTATACCTCTAAGAGCGGCAGTTTTGTGTCAGAGGCAGGTGATAGACCAATAAATTTTGATCAAAAAGAAAAACGATCAGATAACTTATTGCTGTTGCTTTTTCAAATAAAAAACTTGTTTTTATAAATGCATCTTCCATGACATGCTTTATTTTTAAAATTGTCTCAAACAACAAATATTTCATGCCTTTCCGAATTCTATAAAAGCAAGTTTTTTTGTCATTGTTGATTTTACAGGCAACAGCAAAGCCTTGAAAGAGCTAACCTCAAGGCTTTGCAAATTTTGAGCACGAAAATCTAATTATCTTTTCTTGTAACGCATATAACATCACTATATATTCAATTTGTTCCCGATAGAACTTAATTATGCTTGCTTGTTTTTGTTTAATGAGAAACTTTTTTGAAACAGCATAAAAACAAAGAATGGTATTTGAAATTCGATTTCCGTAGCAAAACGGCCTTTTCATTACTTCCTTAACATCAGTGAGTAAAGATTTTGGTTTTCGTCACTTTTGGTGTGTGTACCGCCCTACTCCGAGGGTTCTTGCGCCCTTATTAGACGCCAAATAACAATATTTTCTCATTCCTTTAATCTTGCAAGAATCTTACAAGATAAACATTCGTCTTACAAGAATCTTACAAGATAAACATTCGTCTTACAAGATCTTACAAGATAAACAATTTTTGTAAGAATCTTGTAAGATCTTACAAGATCACCATCCAGTCTCGCCCAGGGATGTGATTGCGTTTAATAATTATAGTGCTTTCAGTTTTCAGTTTCAGCGCTTTCAGTTTTTATATTTTCTTTCGTTGATGATTATAATTTATTCGCGCACCTCTTTTAAAACTGCAACTTCTAGGGCATTGAAGTGAAGAAAGTGTTATTAATGACGCTATTGGCCTTGTTTCCAATGAGCCTCCATTAAAACATTCTGGAAAAAATGTGGCCTTCGTGGGGCATAACGGGCGTTGCTGGTGAGGAGGGGATTTGGTTTTGGCCTGTCATTGAGTTTTACTCTAGGACTATTTGCTTGGCGAGATTTCCTGTTCGGAAGTAGCATTTTGGGGAAATTTTTCGTTGAAGAGCTGAACTGTGACCTTCGACTTATTGGAGGCACCTGAGTTCTAGAAAGATTTTGGGCAAAAACTGATTAATTTTGAATTGCTCTGGATATGTAAACATGCTTGATCGCTGTCTGAGATGTGACTGGTAATTGGAGTCGTAGTTTTTACAGAGCGGCTTTTGAGTAATTCACTATATTTATTAACTCAGTAAATACATTGTAGTTCGAGCAATCAATTTCCGTTATCTGTAATGATGTAAAGCAAGGTAATAGCACTGTAACGTGCAAAGCTTCTGTAACGTGCAAAGATTCTTTTGATACTTTTTTACCGGTTTTTTGTCTGATGTTATTGACGTCAAAACAGTTCATAATCGGTCCACAATCGTCAAGAAAACCTGAAAATATTAAGCTGAAAACCACCTTTTTCTGTAAATGTCCTTAAATTAGGTTTAAAGAACTTGTTTGGAGCTTTTTATGTTTATTAAAACGTATTATATTCGTTTAGAACGATTTCTGTAAGCATATAAAAAACTCGAATCTGATTGGTTAATATTATTTCATCTACTTCGTAATATCCTCCGGCCCCGAGGAAGATGTTGGAAAAACTGGTACAAATTTTACGAGTGTAAACATGACGGTTTTATGCTTGAAAGTACGGCTAATCAATTTTCAGTACTAATTTTCTAATTTTTTTTGAATTTTATCAAAATTGACCAAATGTTTACAAAATTGGACAATTTAGTATAATGTTCTCTCAATTTTTTCTATATAGGAATTTGCTTTTTGATATACAAACAAACTTGACCAATTTGCTCAAAATTTTGACAATTCGACCAAAAAAATTTCGAAACAGATGTTTTTGCGTCCCAAAAATTATTTTTGCGGAGGCCCCTTATTTTTTTTCAATAACCAAAAGTTAAATTTTACTACCCAATGCTATATCCAAAAAATAGTTCACGGATTGGGTTTCTTGCCATCTATATTTTTATATGAATTATGAATTTACAGCAAAAAATAGTGGGATTTCATTTGGTTTTGTCACAGTTTTGGAGTTGTGTGAGCTTCAGAATCTCAAAAGACTCAGAGTCTCAAAGATTTGTTCTCAAAGATTCGCAACAGACATCTTTAGCCTTATCTCCCAGAGATCATTCGAATGTAGGGATTGAGACTGTACTGTACATTGCCGGCACTGGAGTAGGGCAACTTGAACTGACTTGGCATCTGAGGTCGGATCAGATTTCGTTGTCAACACACATGAAACGTTTACTATTGAAACTGAAACAAATCAAACAAATTTGCAAAGAGCAACACTTGCGAGACTCTTGTCAAATTTAGTTCATAATCGGTCCACAATTGTCAAAAAATCCTAAAAATATTAAGCCGGAAACAAACTTTATCGGTACAAATCGTGGGTATATTTTCTTAAAATTACGTTAATCAAATTTTTTTAGAGCTTCTAATGTATAATAGAAAGTATTCTTTCATTTAGAGTGATTTCTGTAAGCATTTAAAATACCGGAATTTGATTGGTTAATATCATTTCATTTATTTTGTAAAAATATTTGTACATGTGTTATTGAGTGGCGAAAATTTTTAATGATTGTAAGATTTTGTGGCAAAAACGCTTGATATTGAGTTTCCGCAAAATTAAATAGAGATTTCCAATTTATTTGATTCGGCGCAAACGTAGACGTTAATATTAAGTCCTCTAATTGCGGTTTGCGTGGGCATACTTTATCATTGAGCCTATTAAAAATAGCTGTAGAGGTTAAAAATAATTAAAATAATTAGTCTCAATTGCGGATTAGAGATACTATTATTGCAAATAATATATCTCTAGGATGAGCGGAAACATGCTACAAGACTTGTAACCTAATTTACAATTTAAAAGTTCAAAATTGGCGAAAACCGTTTTCCGAAAAAAAAATACCCAAAAGATGTCTCCTAAATTCGTACAGTTTATGTCATTTTATTTTCGAGCGAATATTACTAAGGCGGAAATTTTTGGGTATACCTCTGCGATGTAATGTATATAATGCAAGATTATATGATAGCTAATATTAGGAGTATTAATATTTATGAATATTCAAGTGAACAGGTTTATTTTCTATAAGTTGCTTATTGTAGAATTGATTCCCTTTTATCTCCTGCATTTTCAACTTCCAAGGCTGACAACAATGTAGAATAAAAGCACTTTTCCTGTTCTGCTTTATTGTAAATTGATTGCATAGATTTTATTGATGTTTCATCATAACTCTCTAAGCTTTCGCCTAAAGACGGCCGTTGATACTCTCAGCGTTTAACATTAGCACCTGTTTGCAATATTCAGGTTAGTTCAAATTGCACTCACGTTGTTTTAAAAATCTTTTGCATCTCTGGTACCAATCTTTATGCTCTAGAGATACTCTCAACGGATTACTTAACTTATAGAATCATGTCATAAATCAACTGAGCAAATAGTAGTTAGTAGAACTAATACAAAAATTTTAGCATTTTCATAATAGTCACATTTGTTGATAAACAGCAAAAATATTGGGGAATTACCTAAATTACATAAACCCATGCCGATATCAAAGTTGTCTTCGTACTTAATTCAACACTATACTTTCAAAACAACTTCTTAATTTAACTAATCGGAGACAAATCCTTTTTCTCATAGATTTTAATAGGATTTCGTTCCGGATAGCGAATATGAAAATCTGCTAGTTTTAGAAAACCATTTTTCTGTGTCTCCCGAGTTTAAAAACTTCAGCAGGCAATCAATTTTATGGAGATTTTTTTAGGCTAAGACTATACATTTTGCCAATATATGGGGTATATTTAAAGAAACTTGCAGCTATGACAGCAAGCAAATTTTCAAACGGACTTAAAGCGATTTAAGAGTTGTCTTGTTTTCTCGCGACCAATTTTTAGCCAAATCAGAATTGAGCAAATTTTAGCTGTGCGATAACACAACTACGCATGAAAACACAACTTCACAACCGCGCATGATTTCATCGTTTACAGAGGTTTGTAATTTCATTTTAACAAATTTGGCTTTACATTTTTTGGCTGCACAAATGTTTCTTTCCAGATTCAAATTGAGATTTATTTCAAAGTTCCAGTGTTTCGGAAACTTTCAAAATACACGAATTGTTAATTCAAACTTAAATCTTTAACGGTTTTCACTGAGCGGAGAAACAATAGTAAAAACAGATAATCTATTTAATGGTGTTTTCGTAGCTCAATTTTAAATCCATTTCAAAGGTTTTTTAAACAATTGTAATCCATTTTATTCAACAGAATTAAATAGATTTGAGAGGATTTAAGTTCTTAAAATGGTCCCAAACTGATGCCGTATAAGGGATATTGTTGATAACATTTTATTAATGAAAACCGCTATAAAATCGATTTTAAATTCAATTATTTCAATGCGGGCTGTTAATGACAACATCAATATTCGTGCTTCATTCATTCAACAAGGTGCTAGGTATTAATAGAGAGTGGTAGTTCCGCTAGAAACAAATACTACAAGTATATATTCTGCAGTGAAGAATGTGAACTTATCAAGTGAAATACAGACGAGTTGAAAAGCAATATCACATAATTTGTGAGTCACAACTTATACGTGATTACAATTTCAACTTGTCAATATTCGACTTCACAATTTCTGGGCTGTATCATGAGGCATTCGATTTCTAAACGTATGTTTTAAAACCCACGCTTCCACAGTGCAAATTGACTTTCTTAAAAAAAATAATAAGAGCTTATTTTTTTCGGAATTTGCGTGATTAGTTTGGGAAAAAAACATTTGGTTTCAGCCTAATCTTTCACCCTACGATTGATATGACCCTATTTATCTGAATCTTTAACTTAACTGTACTCTGAATAGGCAACTGGACTCCAAATCCCTGCACGTGCACTATTCTCAGTCAGAGATAGATCACTTTATCACTTAGATAGGCTGAACTAACAAATAAGAGGTTGATGTCATCGCCGAGATCTTTCAGATATCTCAATTATAGTTTTATCCACAATGTTTTGTTCTGCCGGCCAAACCATTATCGGTGTCTGAAACTTTTAAAAAACTACTCGCTCAGTCTAAATTAGATATAAACAAAGCTGAAATACAAAATGTCTGTTAAACCCATCTCTCTTATGACTTCTGCAATTAATTTATTTGCTTCTTTCCTGATGATTTGCTCAATTTTAGTGCTTGTTAGTTTTAGTGCCGCTATTGTATTGGAAATCACAGAATGCTTATTTAATGATATTTTGGCATTTACTGGTTTACAACATGCAATGGACTAACTGACGGTAAGAAAAAATCTTTGATCTTTAATAATGTAGCCAACTTGTTGTCTAGTTTTACCCTATTAATGGAAGAAGTTGCAACTATTTTATAAAGACTTTTGGTTAATAGAAAGAAAGAAAGAAAGAATAAATTTCTCCTTTATCATAAAAATTATGAACAAATTAATTAATTACATAATACATTATATAATTCATAATATATATCAATTGAAATTACTCACATATCAAAGGTATCTCGGAGAGGACAGATAAACGGGGCTATTAAGCCCACCTAGTATCTGCCCTGTTAATAATATTAATAGAAAGAATAAATTGCATAAATATATATTTCAAGCACCAAAGTAAACAAAAAGGGAGCCTTAGATTGGATACATCATATGCGATCCGTTTTCATGGTTCCCGGCTCTTGCTGGAAGAATTGAGTATCGTATATATATATATATATATATATATATATATATATATATATATATATATATATATATATATATCACCGAATCAACATTCAACTTGAGCGAACACAAAATGTATACTAGGATCACACGACTGTGAAGCAAACTGACCTGAATGAGAAGGTCACCATCGGTATCTCTTAAGTCAAAGTATATCTCTTTTATAGTCCAGAGTAATGGTCTGTTTTAATCGAAGAGGCACATAAATTAGCTACTCAATCTATCAAAAACTCTGTATGAAGTTCTACTCATTGGAAAAACTTAAAGAATTGACAACAAAAACTTAATGGCTGATTACAAATGCTTTGTCTTCTGCTATGTTATGATGCTATGTATTGTCCTTTGTGATAATTAAAAATTTTTAGGTAGAAATCGCTTTCGGGAACTCATGTTCTGATCGAAGCCATTTTTTTCTTCATACAGTCAATTTCAAGTTTTCCTTGTAAAATTTTTCCAAAATTTCCCATTTCCCCAGCAAAAGTCGAAAGTTTTTTGGGGGTGGGGGCATATTTTATTGGGTTCGCCCATTCGGAATCCATCTACAGCAATGAACGATAAAAACAACAATTCGTCAAATGTTTATCTGGGAAATCTACATAAAAATTTTTGATGTTTTGCGGTAGACTGGATTCGGATATCCCACGTGAGTTTGGAGCTCCAAATCAATCAGGCTTCCTGCCACCCTATTACGAGAACAGGCTGAACACATATGCTCTCCTTGATATTGGATCAAAGGTATCATTTTATCGATTATCGATTAAAGTATTCAAGAGAAAGTACAAACCCAAGGCAACGATGTTAAACTCAGCAAAGCTGGCATACAATCAACTGAAAACAACAAAAGTGTTTTCTTAAAAACAAGACTAAACTTGCACATGCGTTTTATTGAAGCGCTTGCACCGAAGTTGTTCTAATAGGAAAACAGAAACTCCAATAAGATTAAAATTAGAAGAAGCTGCAACCAATTGAGTGTTTTCCCAATCAGACGTTTTTATTTGCTTGAAGCTTGCATCATTTTGAACGAAGATGTTTACGAGCTATAACGACAGTTAAACTTCAAGATGAGAGCAGAAAACGAATTATTTACTGTTTCAACCAAAATAAGAGGGTCGCCAAATGACCTATGTCGGTTTTAAAAAAGTAGTCACTGAAACAATGATTCAGCGAGACTAATCTCAGACAATTCGACAGCAATCGAGCGATACAGATGCTGGAATCAGATATATAAAGATACACAAAGTGCCAGAAGTCAAAGATACTTATCGCTACATTGTATTAAGTTTCAATAAACCTGGGAAAAGTCGCTGCAATTTTTCGTCAACGTATAAAGAATTGCTCCGAACGACAATTTATTAGCTAGCCTCGATCTACTAGATGGGTTAATAGAAGCAATTTGCAGATCTTCAGATGAAGTAGTTGCTTTGACTGCCAATATTGAGTTGATGTCTTGCAATTGGAAGATCCTGAAAAAAGGTGGAAGTTGTTTGAAGTAATCGTTTCCTAATTTCAATCATTCAATCAATTCTGTCTTATTATATGACAAATAGCTACAGGTCTGTTGGGCACAAAAATAAAAATTGCGCAATCTGTGCTCTCAATGCGAATGCAAGTGACTAAAAAAAACATAAAATTTGCCCTCTTTTTAAACCGCAGATGTGAGAAAAACAACTTTTACGAGTTCAACTTCATAAAATTACTAGAAAATTGATAGGAAGCTATTTTTTCACCCAGTCATTTATTAACTTTTCTCTCAAAACGTGGCCTTCAGATAGAAGAATTGTAACGCTCAAAACGGAAATCTTAAAAATTCCGCGATTGTCAATACGGAAATCTTAAATCAATTTTAGCACAAATCAAATGCCACCAAAACGCTAGCGATCTCAAACCAGAAGAGTTGTTTGGTTGAAAATAGCATCTTCATGATTAACCAAAATTTTTAAGGTCCATTCGAAAATTTCATTTTCTGAAATTTCTATGAACATTATGAAAAACTCAAAACATCATGTTCATGCTACTTTCAGAAAAAAACTGCTTTCTGGAATTATACTGAAAATAGTTGGCTAACAAAAGACCCTTAGGTCACTCTGACTATACTATTGAAATATACTATTGAATACGCCGATATACTATTTAAATATACTGATTCAGCAATGAAAGTCTATGACACTCGGGTCCGGGAAGTTGATAGGAAAAAATAAACTGAAGCATAATTTTGAAGCATTACCGGAAGACCTGAAACCCATCAACTACACAGAAAAAGACTGGATAAAAACACAAAACGTTTTTTAGTACTTGAACTTCAATGGGCTATTACTTCTTATGGCGGTCAAGAACTCGAAAAATTACACTGATAGTTGAAGCGCCTGATATCTTTTCTTTTCGATCCAATCAATTTGTTTACTCTTTTCAGTGTTCACAAATGCCAACTTCTGTAAAATAAACTGGATTAAGAATTGACTGAGAATAATGTTTTCCAAATATAAAAAAAAACATTCTAATTTTTTGTTGAAAAGAGCGTCAATAGAATGTACTTCGAGACAGTGAAGGACAAAAATGATATTCTCATTAAATTTTGATGCTAATTAAAACACAATGTGTAGTGGTCTAATGCAACCACTCTACTGATTTAGCGTTTGTAATGAAAACTGAATGTTGTTACAATATCCGATAACATTGTGAAATTGAAAACAGAAGTCATGAAAATCATACTGAAATAACAAATTATTGGGAACACAGAACTGAGATACACAACTCCATTTTCTTGACGGACAGAGCTATTGTGTTGCAGTGTATCCACAGCTTAGTTTCACCACTGTTTTTCTTAGCTAAGCAGGTAGCTGAAAAATAGGATAACGTGATTGCTCTAGAGCCAAAGCTTTCGATTGGTTGCAATAACCCTGCAGTCATCAGCACAGAAAGAAGCGAGCAAAAGGGAAAATTCAGGACAAATGAGTTCTCCCTGAGCAAGCTTGGTCGACAAGGCCAGAAAATGATTTGGCAGGTAAATTGAAACAAGCCAAGTAGAACTACTTGACCATTTTTACCCTGCAGCTTTTAAGTTTACTAGGTTTTTCGTTTCCGAGATAACTTCGAAAGCCTATATATTTTTTCAATTAGTTGATTACTGGTTACAGAAATCATTTATTTCTGTGAATCTGCGATATTTGTAGATCGCTTCAGCTGAATATTGAGTGCTTATATATATATAAAAAAAAAAGAACATTGTTAATTTCCTCTGGTACACATAAGTATAAAAAGCAAATGGTAAAAGAGGCAATGTAAAGTTAAGAATATAACATTATGTAAAATTATAAAATCATTAAATTACTTAACTAAAAATTTGACCTTACATTATTAAAAAATGGCCTAAAATGCGAACATAAAATGTTCTCACAATTTTATATGTACATCGTGAAGATTAAAAATTAAAATTAAAATCTAATGCTCTCAATATCATCTTTAATATCAGTTACTTTTGGGTCCTTCAAAAATTCTTTCCAAAAATATTCTTTCAGTTGTTTTTTTAAGGAAGCTTTCGATGTTGTTTTCAGTCTAATATTTTGACTGAAAACAACATCGAAAGCTTCCAACATCGAAAGCTTCCTTATTGGTTTAATCATCTCGTTTAGCATTTCTAATCTACGATATAGTAGGTACACAGTTCACAAAATACTGCTAAAAACGCATCTCCGGTCAGAATCAAAATCTTTGAAACAAACTGGATGGTACCAAGCGTGTTTGTTAAAACTGGAAGAGCATTGGCCTCATAAAATTTGTTTCAATATTTTTCAAATGAACTTCTATTCTCACAAGTTTGAAGTTAGTTTATGATATACTAGACCTTATGATAATTGGAATGAGTTTTGACATTAAGAAGCAATCAGTGTCTAAAAACAATTTTAGAAACAAATGGTCAAAACGATTTTTCTGATTCAACAACCAAAGTATGATTATCATTTTTCTCGTATAATAAGGAAAGTTTACGTTCATAAGAGGTATTTATAGTCTTATAACGTTCTCCAGCAGTACATAAACTTCATCTCTAGGAAATTTGAAAATTTTTTTTTAAAAGAGGACAAACTCCTATTTTTTGTTCTACATTAAATTAATTCCAAACACGTGAATGTCAACGCGGTTTGGAATTTATTCAAAAGCCAAAATCAATAGCCAGAACCTAATATTTAAGGAAAAGTGATACATTGCAAAGATCAGAACTTAGAGTTTAATTTAAATCTTCGATGTAAACAAAACGTTCTTACCTAATGTTGGTGAAGTAGATTTATTGAGTACTGGCCTCTAAATTCAACCAAAGCGTTCCTTCAAATTTGTTTACACCACAAGTTCAACGGTGTACACAAACCACCAACTTGAGCAATTAGTTCGACCTTCCCACTATCAGTAATGACCATAAACCAACTCGATGATCCTCCCTGTACCTGTAGATACCAATGACGCCTTCTCAGGCTGGGGAACAATGTGTTATGTGCAAAAAACTGCTCCAAAAATTTGTTCAAACTTAAGATGTAAATCACCCAATTTCAAATTATATACATCTAGAATTTTGTGTAATTTTTCACACTGATACCAACCATAAACACCTGTGAATTTTTATAAATTTAGGTTTTCTTGAGATCACTTAATAAAATATTAAAACTCTTGTAACTCGTGCATGAGGTCACGACAATGGTGTCCAGACCACCGACCGACTTTTTTGGATAACAGGGTTGTATGGTCAAACATCGTCCGATATGGAGATGGGAATGTACCATAAAGGGAAAACGTGTTTAACATGTCAGCGACATGGAAGTACATTGCAGTAAGAGATCACAAAATAAAAACGCAAGTTGATACTGGTGCTGATAGCACCGTGATATCATTATACATTCGGACTGAGCTTGGTAAACCTCAGCTAGATGGGAAAATCAGATGTCCTGAGGCCTACGGTGGTCATCAATTGACGCTTCTGGGATTACTAACATGTGACGCTGAGCGGAACGAAAGGAAAGCTTAGGCAACAACAACTTGCATTTGTGCAATCTGATAAAGAGTTTAGATACTTGGTTGAGACATACTATCCCAAGAAGGCATAAAAACGGTGTGTGATGAAACACTACTTGCAGTTAAAGGATACAAAATGCGTTTGAAACTCATACCGGGATCACAGCCGATTTTTTGCAAGGCTAGAAAGATACCTCTGCCTCTACAAGACAGGGTCAAAAAAAATTCGAGACAGTGGTGCGACAGGGCATCCTGGAGCCAGTGCAAGCTGGTGGGGTCACAAATGCATCCCTAATATTATTTCAGTGGAAGAAAAATGGAGAACTAAGACTGAGCGTGGACTCGAAATTTCACATCAAAGGTAAAATTATGGACAAGGATTATCCAATTTCTGACATTGAGACCATATTCCATAAGCTCTATGAGGCCTCTTTCTTTGGAAAAATTGATTTATCAGACGCAAATTATCATTTTGAGTAGGACGAGGATGCTAAAGAAATATGTACAATCAACACTTCGCAAGGATTGTTCAAGATGTGCAGGCTTCCTCGGAGATTATTGAATTCTTCATATAACATTTAGAATTACAACACCTCAACTCTCAAAAGAATCATGGGTGTGATCATCTTTAAGGATGATGTACTAGTAGATGGAGGAATAATACGAGAAGCGAATGCTCGTAGTCAAAAGCAGACTAAGAGAAAAAAAATTTCGTTTTCATTGATAAAAAATCCAACTCAAAACCAGCCCCAGGCGATAGTTTTCTTGTTATTTTGTTTCTAAAGAAGGATTAACAACCAACTGTTAGCAGATTGAGAGAAACACCCATCAACCGGGAAACAACTTTAAGGACTTTTTAGTATCAAAAAATTTGGTAGTCGAATGATAACAGATCACTCCAATCTTGTAGAATCTTTTTCCGACAACAAAAGAGCAATACGAGAAACCAATGCTTGCGGTCAAAATTGAAGAGAATTTCACTATCAATGAAAGGAAATCCAACTCACAAACAGTCTAACGTGTTAGTTTTCTTGGTAACTCACCTTAAAAGGAAGGAATAGCACCTGATCCTAAACATGTTGAGGATATCAAAAACGCAAACCACCATCAAATATAGAAAAAAGTAGACTCTTTTAATGGCCTAGCAAATTTTCATGACCGAATGGTACCAGATTTTTCTAAAGAAGTTTTACCTTTGAACGAAATTTGAAAAGACAACTTCAGATGGGTTCAGATGGAATTCGAAGAAGAACAGAACGCTCTCAAAAACATGAAAAGTAAGTTATGTGCTAACCCACTTGTTCAGACTTACAGCTCGACGAAAGAAGCATCAGTGACAACAGACGCCTCAGAGAAAGCAATAGGCGGAGTTCTCACGCAAGAAGGACATCCCGTGATATATGTCTCAAGGAAGTTGTCACAAGCCGAACAAAATTACTCCAACGTTGAGCGAGTGGCACTTGCAATCGTCTTTGTGGTCACTAGGTTGAACAAATTCCTTCTCGGAATGAGGTTCACTCTACAAAGTGACCAGAAACTTCTCAAAAATCTCTTTGCACCAGACGAGGAAATTCTTAAATCAGCATCAGAAAGAATCACAAGATGGGCTATAGCGCTGATTGGATTCGACTTCAGATTGAAATAATCCACTGGAGATCACTGATAATCACGCTGATGCTTTGAGCAGACTAAATTTTGATGACGACGACAATGATCGAGTCTGCTTTGCTTTCGAAAATATCAATTTTGTTAAATCCGAAATAGTGACCCAGTCAGACATCAGAACTGAGCTGGGATCGAATTGACTCTTTCAAGTTGTAATCAAAAAAATAAAAAGCGGAATTTGGAAACAGTGGTATCCACAACTGAATCATCTTTCGAGAAGTTGTGCCTTTCATTCCCTTCCCAACTAAGACATGTGGCGTTGAAAAAAAGCTCATGAGAGACACCCAGGCAAGAAGGCAACTAAAACAACAGTCCGAGTGATAGCTTGGTGGCCCGGTATTAGTCAGGATGTTCTTCGATATGTTAGTAAGTGTATGGAAGGCCAAGAAAACAAGCCTCCCTGGGGAAAACAGGATCTACTTGGCCAGAAGCAAAAGTTTGGGAAAGACTCCGTATGGACTGGGGTTACGTCAAGGACCAAGGAAATATCTTAGTGATAGTAGACGCGGGATCAAGTTGGTTAGAAGCGTTCACTGCGGGAAATATAATTTCACAAACAGTGAAGGTGTACTTGAGTAAGATTTTTGCAAGATTTGGGATGCCAAAACCATTATTTTCAGACAATTGTCCCGAGTTTGTAAGCGATGACCTAAAACAGGTGTGTGAGTCACTGGGGATTAAAAAGATGCAGTTACCAATCTACCATCCACGAGCAAATGGACTTGCCGAGCGAGCGGTCCAAACAGCGAAGCGAGCTATTCAAGCCTGGTGTCCAAATCTGAATGTGTCATTTGCCACTTTCCTAGAGAGATCTTTGATGACAAACAGGAGTACTTCCATGACGCGGGGCAAAACTCCTGAAGTAATACTGGGCCGGAAAGTGAAACTTCCAGCAGCCACTGACTTTGATCTGCGTGAACCAGTTGTCTTTACACCAACAAGGACATCGCCAACTGTCACAGCTATCTTCATTATACGCAAAAGAATGAACACTTCATTGGTCCAGCGAGAGTTTTCGAATACGGCAGTGCTTGTTAATGACAACTAAATTTCACAACTGGAACCTGATAACATCACGACTGAAACCACTGATAAGCAATTTATTGACCCACAATTCGAGAGCATTAGGACAATATAGATGTGTTATCAACCAACTACACTGAAGAAACTTCAGTAACTGAAGGAGAAAAGCTTTCAGGGGCGACGAAAACTTCGACCAGAAAAAAACAACCAGAAAGTATTGGAGAAGCTATCACTGCAAAGTTGCTTAAAGAAAGGAGGCGAAGAGTGATATATCGCGAGGATCAGAACTTAGTATTTAAGTTTAAACTTCGATATAAACAAAACTTTCTCACTTGATGTTGGTGAAGTAGATTTATTGAACAATGGCAAATAATTGAACCGAATCATTGCTTCAAATTTGTTCATATCACAAGTTTATTAGTGTACAAAAATCATAATTTTGAGCGATTAGGTCGACCTTCCCACCATCAGAGATGACTTTAAACCATTTCGATGATCCTCCCTGTAGATACCAATGACACGTTCTCAGGTTAGGAGAACAATGTTTTAAATGCAAAAAACTGCACTAATACTTGCCATATACGGCAAGGGGTAAAACTTGTTCATACTTAAGGTGTAAATTATCTATTATCAATTTATCTATATATAGACGGTTCTCTACTTTTTCATACTGATAGAGAATATAAATAACTGTGATTTTTTGTATCTATAGGCAGGCCACTTTGAAATCAATTAATAAAATAATGAAATTCTTGTTACTCGTGCTCGAGACCACGACAGGAAAATTGATTCACTTTACATTATAACAAGGCAATGCTAGTTAACTCTTGTCCTTAAAGAAGATTGCTTCTTAGGGGCGCTTAGTAGCATTCCACTATTGTTGAATTTTCATTGCAAACTATAAAGAAAATAGTTTAAATAGAAACTTTGCTTTTGTGAATCTTGGCAACCATAGCAAGATCATATATGGTTCTTAGATCATACATACGGTTCCTACATAGGGTAAATAGATCCTACATGATTCTTACCAGTGATACAAAGATTATATATTCATAATAACCATTGTAAGATCATGCTAAGAAGTCTTATTTGGAACCATATATGATCGATGAGTTGCCAAAATCAAGAAGCGCGAAAATGATCAAATGGTCAATTTCCGTTAAGTGGGAAGCTCGACAAGTTATTTGAAAAGCTTGAGACAAAAAGACTCATTGGAACCACTATTTACAAACCCAGCGCGTATTTTGGGTCGCGGGTAAACGTCCAGCGTGTCCAAATGTGAACCATACTTCGATTGGATTCAAGCAAAAGTCTCTTAATAGCCGATTTCTGTCTGGAGCGTTGTGTTTTGATATCATATTATGTTTATTTAATAAGTACAGCGTTCAAGTGAAGTAGAGTAGGTTTGGTGTGTTCAGGTGACTTTGACGTATTTGACTCGAGTGAAATGTGGATGGAGGATGTTGATGAGAAGTCTACAGACACTGCCAAGATATTCGGAGAGGACATGGCCATCCTATACAAAGACTCTGCCGACTTCTTTCAAGAAAACACCCAACAATCAGGTCTCAAGTCTCTTTGTCTCCTTTTTTGATTCTTCATTTTGCCTCCCAGCTTGTAACACTTTAGTAATTATATAAAACAGGCTACTGCAAATAATATGCATTAATCAATAAGATTGTCGGGTGAGGGAGTATTGGAGGATAGTACAGGGAGCGGTTAGTATTGCAGACATAGTTGACCTGATCTCAGCATCGCAAAACGCACGTTCAAGTTGTTTAAATATGCCAGATCAATTTGTTTAAATTGTTTTAATCTCCAAGTTGCCAGTCTTCAAATGCCAGATTTTCCTATAAACAGAGCTCGATTTCCAAACTTGTAATGTTGAGTGTTTTGCTGAATTTTCTATAGATGAAGAGCATTTTTTGAGAATTAATAGAACTAATGGGCTTCAACTGATATTCGATTGGGTTTTAATTATTATAGTTTAAACACTGCTCAATCTCCAGTATTAAAAATTTTACAAAAATTGAAAGTTTTCTCAATGTGGATTTGATGCAAACTATTTTGAATTTAGAACTAAAAATGATCGCTGAAAGAGTACATACTTTTTTTTTATTTATGCTCTTTTTTTATTTTCGGCTGCCTATCTTCTTTGTTGAAAATAGCTTTTGTGCCAGTTTCTTTTAGTGTAAATTCAAACTGGCTTTCTTTGATTTCAATTCATATTTGATTTGATTTGGTTTTTTGACCGTTTCTTTAACAAAAAGAAAAAAACCTACCTTTTGCGTTTTGCTGGGTTTATAAATTCGATAGGTGACGCAAGTATGCTAATGTACTGATTTCTCTACCTGTTTTAATGTTTCAATAATTTTTCAGGGTTTCGTTTTGAAACTGCTCATGCTAAAATTTCTGAAGTGAGAACATTGACGTACAAACATTCTATTCTACACTGAACCCAACGGTTCTTTGCAAGCGTATTTTTTGCTATGTTTCACGAAGCAGTAAGAGATTAATAAATTTAACATAATTTTTTATCAAGGCGTGAAATTATTTTTATCAAATTTTTATCACAAAATCAGGGGGTTTGAAACGTGTCCGGGCAAAACAGTCCCAGACAAAATAGTCCCAAAATGCAAAATATTCCGAGACAAAATTATCCAACGAAAGAAGACAAAATAGTCCCTAATAAATATCAAAACAATAGTAAAAATAATCAAAACAATTATCAAACATAATCTATGAGTTAATTTTCAAAACGTTTTGTTTTTAATTGATATGAACAAGGATTATACCAAAAATTTTCTTTCAAAATACATAATTTGGCTCAAACTAAGTTGAAATGAGCTTAATATTTGTTCAATGAAGTGATATTATCTGAATAACCTAAGTGGTTTCTTTGTTATTTGGTGTGTATATGCTTAACTCTATGTTTAGTTGGGACTATTTTGTCTGATATTGTTTTGTCTGGAAATATTTTGCTATTCGGGACTGTTTTGTCTGGGACTTTTTTTTGCTTGTTCACCGTTTTCTGAAACACAATTGAGAGTTAAAAATCAATTTTATCCGTCCAGAGCAAACCCACTTCAAGTGTTCGATCATCAAGCAGGCTCGGTAATGTGCGTACGCACATAATGTTCCGACCACGGTCATCCATATTCTTGACTTCGTTGGCTACCAAATGATGAAGAGATAGAAAAATTCCAAAAACATGTATACCGTTCAATAAACACCCAATGGAATACAATAATGCCACGCTAGAGGGCCGATGAAGGTTGTTGATAATAGTACTATTAGTAAGGACAATAATGAAAAAAACCAACAAACGTTATTTGCGACCAAAACTTGATGTCTATAATAAAAACAAATTATAACAAAACCAAACTCGCATCAGAAAAAACCTAAGACACAATTTAACCTATACTTCATTAGAAAGGAAAGGGGACGTGTCGTCAAAGCGACTGGTTAACGGGTCAACAAAAAAGAGCAAAAAAGTTCTATATTAGAAGTTCGATACGTTTCTTTTTTTAAAAACAATTAGTTCACAGTTATTAATGTCATTAAATATCAACTGAAATCATTGGATGCAATTGAATCATTTCATTATCCAATGTTTGATTGCGCAAAATTTCAAAGCCAATGCGACCAACGATTTTTTTTATAAATTAAAAAGTGCAATCATATGAAAATCTCAAACATTCTAAGAATTCTCATAGTAACAGTAGTAACAAAGCCGAGAAGCAAATGTTTCAAGTTTAAACCGTTATAGAGATTAAACTATTGCTGACTGGAAACGGGTTGTGACATGTGCTTACAGAGACTGAGCTATAAACCGACCAAAAAACTAGTTAAAAAATGAGGAAGCTCAAAAACCCAAATATTCTTTTGAAAACAAAACATTTCACAATTCATAACAGACTTAAGATTTCAACAAAAAGCGATGGATTGGGTTGCAACACCTCAGGAAGTCAATTAGGCCTGTTAATAATGAGCACGGCCCCCACAAAATAACAACAAATACATAAAGAAGCCAAAACTTCAAACAGTTTTACGACATCACCCGGATCAAGGCATTATAATTATAAGATGCTACCTGCAACAACTTTTATTCATCACATTCTGATCATCTTAACGTCAACAAGTTTTCCTTATTTAAGGACTACGTACACATGACAAAAAAAGAAACCCAAAATTTGAACAATATAGAAATCTCGAAAACTTTTTTTTTCAAATAAATGTTGAAGCAATCAATCACAACGCAAAACCAAGCTTGAAAAATTGTTTGGATACACAAAACCTATTGAGACATCTCATTAGTGGGTTTGAGGAACATGGTTATGAAAATGAAAGCAAAAAGGAGGGAGCCGAAATTTTTTTTTAAATTTAAATTGAAAGTCATATAAACAAAGAGCTATAAACTAAAATCTTTAAACAAGTTTTGCGTTATACGTTTTAGGGAAGCAAATGAGACATATCTTTATCAGGTATTTGGCGTAAAACAACCAAAAAAGACATTTATAGGCAAAGTCAAAAAAAATTTTTCGATACAACTGTCTGAGCCCAAAAAGCACAAAATATTCGACAAAAACCGTCAACGTTTCCAGATACGTCTTTTTCCAACGCCGTGATTTTCTCATGCTATGCTTTTTTAAATTTGTCTAGTCAAAAAAGTGATGATTCCAAAAGGAAACAAAATTAGAAAAATATGCAATTATGCTCCAAAAAAAGAAAAACAAAAATGCGTAGTTTCAAAACAAAGAAACCATTAGTTGAATTTAAAGCGGTTACCAACATTAATTTATAACTAAGAGAAAAATGGTGTCCGCCTGTTTTTACTGAGACCACGCCCGAAATTGAGAGAAATAAGATGAAAAAGGGCAATGTTCCAGAAGTCACCGATATTTACATAAAACAAATATAATCATAATCATAACAGACATTAGACTACAACTGAAAGAATTGTCTAGGTTCCTTATAACTCCTGGAAAACTGACTTGATCTTTGATTGGTGAAACTATATCAATAGGCTACAAAAATACAAATGAAATCAAAATTAAAGAAGTCCATAAATTTTTTACGAAAACAATTGGTCTGAGCCATAAAAGCCATGAGCTAAACTAGGAAATCATAATATAATTCTGTTGGGCCTAGTTTATTGTAATTACTGTCTGTAATTAATTGAGCCTTTATTTGAAATTCTTGTTAGTAATTTGCATAAAAAACTTTTAAATAGCGGAAATATTTTTTTTAAAAAAAAGGTCGCGTCCCATTATAGTCTATAAACTTTTTCATTGTAAGGATCCATGTTGCGATCAAGATCAGCCCAAATTTTGCTGCGCGTCTAACAAAACACACAACTGTTCAAATGGTTGCGAAATAGATCTACTTTCAAACAATTTTTTTCTGTTTATCAAAAATAAATAACGTATTTTGTTCAACTATCGAGTTTAAATTTGCAAAAAAAAAACTGGCAAATCTATAATTCCAGAAGACTCCTAAATCAACCGGAATAACAATTAGCTCTATTACGGGCTTGAGAAGATTATGGTTGTAGTTTTAGAGCGTCTACTTCCAGCAACCTTAAAGGAAGTGTACTAAAAATCAAATTCAGTCTCATTTTTGACGAAAAAAATCTTAATTTTGAAAAATTGAGCATTAATTCTAGCCATAAAGCTCGGATCGAACAGTTCAGCAACCCTCCTCTATCTTCAGAGATAAAATTAATAATACTACAGTTAAAAATTTTAAGATATTTCAGCAAAACTGACAAACATTTGGTCAATAATACCGAAAATTTGAATAAAAACAACTGAATTACTTCTAATATTCACAAAACTTCGAGCCTCGATAATTCCCTATAAAAAAGAAAATTAAAAAAATCTTTTCAATACCTTATTTTACGCTGGACGAGCTTTCTGACGATACCAGTCTCAACTCTTTACGATGATTATATCGATCGGCCAAACTTGTCTGAACAAAAAAGAAACCCAATTGAGTATATAGTTCATCCCCCATTAAAGTGGATCGGTACAATGAAGACGTTTTTTGGCCTCCCTTATCAGAACAGTGCACTGAACTTGGACTTAGAATTCATACTTCTTCTATGAGAACAACTCGTGTTTCCTTGGCTCCATGGTTTTCGTAATCCAAGGGTATCTGCAGAAATTAGTAGACTCGGCCAATAAATAACAAAACATCGCTAAGCAGGGAATCAGAGTATAAGAAGGACACTGCCCTCAGATGTCTGTTCTCGGCTGTTAGACTGACAGTTTCAGTTTAACTGCAGTCTGGTATGAGTGTACAAATTGTTTCGATGCAGTTTTGATTTCTTCTTTTGATTTTTGCTATCACTGGCACAGAGCGAATTATGTGAGAGCCATGTATAGAGCTACTCATTTGAGAGTGGTGTAGGCCGGTAGGCTTAATTTGACTTGACTGTTGGTTGGGTTGGATACTGCTGTGAAATTGTGGCGTTACTCATTCAGATCGTTACCAGTTTTTGCCAACTGCAGCCAACGGTTCTGCCTCTTTGAAGTCCATTTACGCTACGTGGTTTGAAAAGGTTTAGGCTTAGGTTGAATATTCAGAGCCTAAGCAGCTAATATAAAGTTTGTTTCGTCTGCACTTTCCCACCTTTCTTCAAACTTCATAATCATAAAAATTGAACAGTTCCACAATGCGTGCCATGTGCCAAAGATCACTCATCATCCTGTCATCATTTTCGCTGAAGTTTGCAGCTCGTTTGTTTTTTCCCTTTTCCTTCAAATTTCCTCATTTGCTCAATACTTTTGGTTTTTTTTGTTTTGCAAAACCATCATGAACAAAAGCCATTCTTGTTGTCCACTTTCTAAATACTTCATTCTCGGCGTGTCTTTTTTGGTCGCCATCTATCTTATTACAGCATTCAGCCTTCAAATTATGAGGAGGTTTTATATTGCTAATTGCATTGTTCAATTTGATCTCAAACTTCTATGGCACCTGTAATGTTTCAAATTGCTCGTTGTTTTTGGGTAGCATAACGACGCTGTTAAGTTTTGTATTCTCACAGCCTTTTTTCGAATTTTTGTCAACATTTGATTGTCGAATGTCAACGTTTTAATGAAAATGGCAAAGTGATTAATTACCAATCGAAGAAGTGGCCACCATATCACATGGATGACCCGCAAAACTTCCCATTCTCAAAATAATCAATTTCGCGTTTGACTTCCCTACATTTTTCAGTGACTCGTTTTCTCAGAGTCAGGTATATTCCGTCGGTGAACTGTGGCAACATACATACCGGATCACTCTAGTTCTACTAACGGGTTTTTGTCAAAAAAAATTAGCTTCAGTATTGGTAGCTGACTGCGCTTTCTAAGTTCATCGGGTTTAATTTTACTTGTTTTATCGACTTCTGGCACTCTTTGGTATCTGTTTTAAAACCATTCTACGACAAATTTATTCCCTGGTGCTCAATGTCTCGCTCATTGTTAAGATGCTTACAACTTTGTTCCTGAACTTTTCTAAAATTATCTGATTTTCGACTCATGAGGATCTCCTTGTTTTTGATGTCTTCCCAATTGGGTGATGACTAGCTTTCTATACTCACCCCTATCATAGGAATCTGGATTGCGTATTTCAAACGCTTCAATTTGATGCTCAAGTTGCAGCCTTTCTCTTCGATTTGCCGAATTTCCAACATCACTTTCTTCCAATGCATCCTTGGAGTTTTTCATTGCTGATGTTTTTATAAATTTAATTCTCTGTTTTGTAAAGGATTTTTTGATCCACTGTTCTGTTTTTAATGAGGATTTGTAGAACTTATGGCGAATTTGTTGTTTCCTTTATCAACTAGTTGATAGAGACTGCTTTAGATTTGCAAACTCTGTTGATATGTTGTCTTGAGCAAGCTGGATCTAGTGTTAGTGCTGATGACACTCCTGACTACTTGTTTTTTAAACGAAGTTCATTTTTGTAATGCGGAAATGATCTTAAATTGTGTCAGTTGCCGATTATTTTTTGATGAAATTACGGAGACGATTGTCGATTTCCAAAGCCTGTTGATAGATTGTCTTGAGCGTGCTGGATCTATCATTCGTGCTGATTATACTGTTGACCACTTGTTATTCAAACAAAGTGTGTGGCAGAGGTTTATCTGCTTCTTTTTATTCTGCCGAAGAATTTGATATGTTCAATTTTGTGATGGGGAAAGAATTCTAAATTGTGACGGATGCCACTTGCTTTCTGATGAATTGGTCGAGGATGTTATAGATATCCAAAGCCTGTTGATAGGTTTTCTTGAGGTTGCTGGTTCTGTCTTTTGTGTTGATTATACTATTGACCGCTTGTTTCTTCTTGCAAAGAAAGTTGTTTGCGACAGATGTTTATTGCGACAGAAATTTTTTCTAATTTGTGACGGTTGCCACTTCCTTTTGATGAAATGGTCGAGACTGCTGTCCATATTCAAAGCCTGTTGATAGATTCTCTTGAGCTTGCTGGATCTATCATTGATTATACCGTTGAAAAGTTGTTTTTTTTTCAAACAAAGTGATTTCGTGATGTTGAAGTAGTTCTGTGTTTTGACGGACACCTCTTCCTTTTTTCCTCCTCCTTGCTGAATTTATCATTAGTGCTGATGACAAATGTACAGTGGTTGATCAGCTTTTTTTCATTCTGCTGCAGAACTTGAGAACTTCAGCTTTTGATGCGGAAAAGATTTTAAATTGTGACCGGTTTCGCTTCCTTTTTGATTAGTCGGTAGAGACTGCTATCGATTGCCTAAACCTGTTGATAGATTGTCTTGAGCTTGCTGGATCTTTCGCTAGTGCTGATGACACTGCGGAAATTGTATCTTTTCAAACGAAGTTATGAGTGACAGCTGATGATCTTTTTTTTTCTGGATTGAAACAAGTTGAATTCTCTAATGTCTAGAGTGGCGAACTAAAGTTTACCGCTACCTACGGTTTCGCCAAAAGTATGTTTTAGGCCGCTGGAGCGTTCAACGTAAATTCGATCTGGCTTTGCTTTAAGTTCAACTCCACGTTAAGTTCGAATTATTGTTCAACAAAAAAATCCACTAGACTTTTATTTTAGTTTGGGCTCTTTCAATACTTAGGTCACATATATATATATAACAATGTACCGTGTTTTCTGCTAGTTTTAATCTTTTTTTATCTTTTGTCAATTGTCAGCGATCGCTATTGGTCAATCTGGTTAAGTTTGAGCTGTTATAAGAATCAATTTCTAAATTGAGAGATGAGAAAAATTGAATTGCCTTCATTGAGCTAAACTGCTGTGCGTAACAAAATCAATCAAGGGGGAGAAAAAAATTGAGAGGATACTTGTGTTGAAAATTAATGACATGGTTATCCGCAAACTTTATAAGATAAATATTCAGCACATTTTTGAAGTGGTATATCAACTTTACATTCGTGATCAGATGGTAAATTCAACATGAATTGTGTTTCTAGATACTAAAAGTGTATATATGATGATGAAATTTCATGTTTTCAATTGAGATTTCAATTGAGATTTAATATTCTAGCCAGTGACTGGAACATTTAGCGATCCAAATGACAACAGGAAAGAGTTGATAGAGTGAAATTGCGAAAATTGTATAATTTTTTTTTAAATCTCAATTCAATTTTTTCTGAGTTCTGATACCACCGTTGTTGAGAAAAAATTCTCGTCTACTGTTGTATAAGAAATCAGAAAAATTAAATTGAGGTTAAAGATTATGTGAAATTCTTCAATTTTGCGATCATCTCTATTCTGGTGTCATATGGTTGCTTGAATGTTCCATAAATGTTCCGGTATAACTTTAAACAAAATTGTGCTCAGAATAATTGCTTTTCATTACAGTTGCCCGGATCACCCCTTCTTAGCAGTCATACAAGGATCATATATGATGTTATACAAATCATAACGTATTTCCTAGTACGATCCTTGTATGACTACTAAGAAAGCATAAATGACTACTAGGAAATCATATATATGAACCTTGTTTTACTACCAAGAAATCATATATGATGCTACTGTCAATACCAAGAATCATACATCTATTTTTCATAAATTTTAATCATTTATGTCATTTAAAATTTTCATTCGGCAAGGACTCAGTTTTTTGATTCCCTGGCATCACTTTGTGATCCGCCCAAAGCCCCAAACGTACAATATCATTTGCAAAGTTGGACACTCAATTAAAGAGAAAGTCCAAATAGACAAATAAAGTTCTGATATTCTCTGAAGCCAGCTTATACCTATAAATGCTCATGTATAAAATTTTGCAGATAACCTGAAATTCGTTTTCTGAATATATTGAAATTGGAAAGTTATTCTTTTAGCCCACACAAAGAATCAATTGTGGAATGCAAATGCGATACATTAATTTATTGTGTCCTCTGATATGACCTAGTATGACTACTAAGAACTGTGTATGATGAGCAACCCGGATGGGTGTTTAGAAAACTAAATAATTTTTGATAACCAATTTATATTGACCTAGATGCATAATTCTGAAGTTTGTAATGGTACTGTTATTTTTGTGTTTGTATGCCAGTTGAGGAATTGAAGAACATGATGGACAGCTTCCAGGAGATGAGTGATAAGTTAAACGATGACGTGTGGAGCAACTGGGATGAAAAATTCGAGGTCAGTTGGCTACTTTTCGAATCGAACTTTATATGAACAGTCGAAAATTTTATGTCTCAAATCATAAAAATAAGCGAATCTATTCTGTTTCCTCAAGCTCTCCCCCCCGCCCCAGTGTTTTTACGCTCCCCAGTTACAAATTATTTGTTGCTACATAGCACGTTACTATATAAAAAATAGCACGTGCGCTTGCGGGGTGTAAAAAAATATAAGTTCACTAAGCTTAAGCTGGGGGGGGGGGCGAAACAGAATAGATCCAAATAAGCATTGTTTTTGGTGGCAATTAAATAGTTTCTCCAAAACAAAACTTCCGCAGATGAGCGAGAAAATGACCATATTAAGAACCCATTGAAGCAGAAAGTGCTTTAATGACCTGGGATAGCGTACCGCATTATTATTTTGCGGGACATGGCCTAATAAATGACTTAAGTCGGCCCAAGTGTTTCCAATTAATTGGTCACATCCGAACAGATCAACTTAATCAAAAGTTCAATTGTTTTTGATTTTGCTAGTTTTAATGCATTTCCAGAGCGCACTTGTCTTATTCTCGCATCCTACCGGAGGAAAACGGAAATTTTTCATGTGAAAGATGAAAGGAGAAATACTGTCAATTTCGTTTTTTTTTTGTTTTTATCCGGAAATTGAGTAGGATTATATTGAGTTATTGATCAATGACTCAATTGAATCCTACACCATTTCCGGATTTAAAAAAAGGAAAACGAAATTGAATGCTTGGTGGAACAAAAATTTTAATGCTGTTCCTCTACTTCAACTATGTAACAGCTGAAACCCAACCCGGGCCGAAGATTTTCCCCAAAAATAACGGGGAAAAGAGTGTAAAGAGTGCGAAAATAAGACAACTGATACCTGTTGTTAGCGTAGCAGCGGCTTCTGCTTAATCCGCATAAACATCTGAAATCTTGAACTCCGACAGGAAGAATAAATTAATCGGAAAATATTAGTTTCTAGGACGTCCCCAGTCGAGAGGTTAACCTATGAAGAGATTGGGGTCGACCGATATTAGGTATGGCGTGGTTAGGTCATGGTCGACTATGGGTCGACATATATTGGTCGGGATTGGCCATGGGTTGACCCACAATTGTCATGGTCGACCATGAAACCCCTGATAAGTGTCGAGGTTGATCAGTGGTCAAACAAAACGTGTCAGGGTTGACAATTAAAAAAAATTACAAATTTGTAATTTTTTTTATTGTCAACCCTGACACGTTTTGGTTGACCACTGATCGACCTCGACACTTATCAGGGGTTTCATGGTCGACCATGACAATTGTGGGTCAACCCATGGCCAATCCCGAAAAATTACAGTACCTACCTGTGAAGAGTAGTACTTAATTTGTATGAAAATCTGATTTAAAGTTTGATCTGTTAAAAATTCAGTAGTTTAAACTACTGAATTTTTAACAGATCAAACTTTAAATCAGATTTTCATACAAATTAAGTACTACTCTTCATAGGTAGGTACTGTAATTTTGTTTCTTAGGTTTGATAGTTGAACCCGATCTTTTGCCATGAATTCAGCTTGAACGATTATTGTTTTTCACTCTTGAAGTTTATGGTGCAATCGATGCTGTATAAATATCTTCGGGCCTGTACAGATCGTGTTTAAAGAACCTTTTAATCCCAGGAAGTGCACCTCAGGTTTCGTAATAAAGACGTTTGAAAAAAATTTGAGCCAAAAATGCTGGTTATGAAAAGACCCTCGGCTAACATGTGAAAACACTTTTGAAAAGACATATGACCTATGAGAAGCCTTTGGTTGGACAATTGCGCATGAAAAGATCTTGGGTCGAACGTATATAGTGTATGAAAAGACCATCATTAAACATCCGCTTCGTATATCATATAGTCAATGTGTTTGATCTTTTTTCTGGCTCAAATCTGCGAGTAAAATTTGGGCTAGAATAGACTTTCTGCTGGAAATGTTGATCTTCTGCATTGAATGAAAATTGCGGCATGCGTTGTAAGGAATTGCGGCATACACTGTAGGCTCACAAAATAACGGACAAAAATTATAAAGGCTAAATCTGATTTAACTTAAATTCAATTGTAGAATTGAAATTCTCCTTGTCTTTTTTATTTGATACGCAACTACTCAGCCTCTAGATCAAATATAGAAAATCCCGGTGGGAAAAAGTTTTAATTTGAGGATGTAGCAATGCAATCCCTCTTCCCACTATCAGGAAATTGCAATAACAATACGTAAAATGAAATGGAGGTGGCAAGATAACTTCACTTTGTATGAGGGGGACCAAGTTTATAAAAATTAGCTATCGTCAATTACTTACCTTAGCTTGATCAAACCTGACGGGGGTAAGTGCACAACATGTGGCAAGTTTCCTTCTTTGGCATCTTTGGGGCACTTTTTCTATAGATACCATGGGGACTCCTTTAACTTCCAAAAAAGTCTAAATTTTTGAAGTTGAGTGATTGATCAATTCATTAATCGGGCGTCAGACGTCTGATTCTGCGTTTGAATAGCTTGAATAGAAAAGTCATGCATGTCAAACAGAAGGCGATCAGGACAACTGATTATTCAATTGAAGTCATAGCAAGTACTACGTAAGAAAAGTAAATCGGACGGAGTGCTTAGCAGCGTTTTGAACAATTTTTATTGTTCGCGCTCTTTATTACGTTGTGATTCGAGCAGTTGCTAGGAAGGACAAACTCACTAGGTTAACCCAAACCAGCGGATTATTACAATTTACCTTTCGAGCAGCTGAGTTAAATCATAGCCGGAGACAGATCGAGAAGTGCGGACATCGTGAGTAATTCTTGAGAAGAACCTTTCAACTAAAAAAAACCTTTTCATGTTGGGTTGTCGGGTGGTGGTGCTTCTCCATTTACCTGTTCTAAACACAAAATTCCACAGTGGCACTGCTGAGTGGGTTTTCTTTCTTCAGGTAAATCTACATCTCGCTCAAGTGAGGAGAACAGCTGAAGTCTAGTTAACGACGAAAAAGCTCAGCGGACACAATCGATGATTATTGAGAAAGAGAAACAGCTTTTTGCCGAGGCTGTGGTCATGGCTCAAAACCAGTTGGCAGTTAACAACATGGCTGGCAGGACCGAGAAATATCCAGTCATTGCTGTTTCCCGACTGGTTTTCATGGATGGCTTTACTTTTCTACCTCAAGGACAAACATGGCTGACCAATGAGAATTCTAGAAGCACCATACTAACACTTCTACTCGGTTGCATGATGCAGGAGCTCAACGCCATGCCCCGGGAGCAATACCACATCCGAGAGCCAGACCACACAACCCAACACTATTGAGGATGATGAGGCACTTGGAGCCGAGGATGTCACACTTTAGGAATCCCAGAACAGCTAAAACAGAGTACAACAACTCGACCCAATTTGAGCAAGAGGACTTTCGAGAGTTCTCCTGCACAGATAGCTAATGCCACAATGAACGCAGTCACGGGATATAACATGAACCGAGAACAACTCATTGATGGGCTGTTTGATCTTAGGCAACACGATTTGCTCTTCGGGAGGAGATAAACATTTTCACTGATGCAGTTGATAGGGCCCTTAATATTGATACGATCCGTCGACGATCCAGATTGAGGCAACAAAGGTGGTTGGCAACCACAGTGTACCTTCAACTGGCAGACCAGTGTGAGGTGAGACAACATGCTGAAGCTCAAAGTGGCCACTTGGAGATTAACTCGAAGAACACGAAAATGGATGAGATGGAGACGCAGATGAAGAACCAAGCGGATATGGTCGAACTGAGGACAGAAATGTGGAACCATTTTCTTAGCTCCGTTATCCCTGGACAACCAGAACTAGCCGCAGTAGATTAGGGTGGAAAAATTTGACGTGTGTTCAATCCTTACCCAAAAACAGTCGTTATAAACAAAACTTTGCCAACACGGACACAAAGCAGACAAACAGTTCACGACTTGGTGTTCAATGCTTCAAGTGCTCCGAGATAGGACTCTACGCCCAAGAGCGAAACCAAGCAAAACCATTTAAACTAAGAGGGACCGGAAACTTCTTGGTATTCAAGAAACGCTTTAGACCACAGGAAAACGAATGAGATATAACTAACAAATATACAATTTCTGTTGTTTGCACTCTTTATTACGTGGTGAATCGAGCAGTTGCTAGGAAGGAGAAACTTACTTCTGCTATTCGCTGTAATATTTGAGTTTAAAGAGAGATATTAAGGAACGGAATTCGTCGTAAATTAAAACTGGGCCTTCTTGAGAGAAGAATGAAGAAACTAGAATATCGAGAGCCAAGAACAAGAAATTCGTTAGGGTGATATTAAAGAACGATAACATTGCTTGATTGACTCGGTTGAGATTGTGGGATCTTAATTAATATTCAAATGGATTGTTTATATTGAACTTATCTTTCAGTGCGTAAAATGTGTTGGATTCGTTCCTGAAACTGGCAGCCCATACCAGCGTATTATACCAATTTCTTTCGAGCAGTTGAGTTAATTCATAGCCGGAGACAGAGCGAGAGGTGTGGACATCGTGAGTAATTATTGAGGAGAACCTTTCAACTAAGAATAAATTTTTCGTGTTGTGTTGTCGGTTGGTAGTGCTTCTCCGACTATTTACCTTTTCTAAACACGAAATTGTACAGTGGAGCTGCTGTGCGAGTTTTCCTTCTTCAGGTAAATTTACATAACGCTCAAGCGAGGAGAACAGCTGAAGTCTAGTTCACGACAGAAAAGCTCAGCAGGCACAATCGACGATTAATGAGAATGAGAAACAGCTTTTTGCGAGGGCTGTGGTCATGGCTCAAAACCAGTTGGCAGTTAACAACCCGGCTGGCAGGACCGAGAAACACCCAGTCATTGCTGTTTCCCGACTGGTTTTTCTGGATTGATTTACTTTTCTACCTCATGGACAAACATGGCGGACCGATGAGATTTCTCGAAGCACCATACCAACTCTTGTGGTCGGTTGCACGATGCAGGAATTCAAAGACATGTCTCGGCACTACCGCGTCTGAGAGCCAGACCGCCCAGCTCAAACACTATTGAGGATAATGAAGTACTTGCGGCCGAGGATGTTACCCCTCAGGAATCCCAGATCAGCTAAAACAGACTTCAACAACTCGGCGCAAGTTGAGCAAGACGACTTTCGCAAGTTCTCCAGAAGAGATTGCTATTGCCAGAATGAACGCAGACACGAGAGATAACACCAACTGAGGATAATTCATTGATTGGATGTTTGTTCTTAGGTTACAAGAATTGCTCTTCAGGAGGAGCTCAACAATTTCAATGATGAAGTTGATAGGGCCCTTAATATTGATGCAATCAGTCGAGGATTCAGATTGAAGCAACGCAGGTGGTTGGCAACCACGGATACTTTTAACTGGCAGACCAGTGTGAGGTGAGAAAACGTGCTGAAGCTCTAAGTGACCGCTTGGAGATTGACTCGAAGAAGACGGACACGGATGAGATGGAGATGCAGGTGAAGATGCAAGCAGATATGGTCAAAGGGATGTAAGAGATGTAGAACTGGTTTCTTAATTCCGTTATCCCTGAACCTCCAAAAACAGCCGCGGTAGATAGGTTGGAAAAATCCGTCATTTATTCGTTCTTTACCCCGAAAACAGTCGTTATAAGCAAAACTTCGCCAACACGGACAGAAAGCAGACAAGCAGTTCACAACATGGCGTTCAATGCTTCAAGTGCTCTCAGATGGTATCTTACGCCCAAAAACGAATCCAAACAAAAGCATTTAAAATGGGACGGACCAAAAACCTCTTGGAACTCAAGAAGAGCTTTGTACCGCAGGAAAAGGAATGTGATGTAACTAACAAATATAACCCGTCAACCAGCGTAGAAGCAGTCAACAAACTTCATGAACCACCGTTTCCATGACCTTAAATTGAAATAAAAGGAGAACCAGATGGACAAACTGAAAGCATCGCGTTCACAGGGTGGTGAATGGAACTCAAATAGACATTTCAGTGGACACAGGAGCTTCGAATAACATGATAAGATCGTCCACTTCTGAGCAACTTAACAAACCAAGAAAACAGACACAATACTGTTGACTTCTGGAAACAGCTGAGGGACGGTACGCGAATGTTTCAGGGTCAGCCACAATTCATCTCAAAATGAGTTTGCTTCGATGATGATGCGAATATCTCATAATTGATGTTTTCAAAACAGAATTGATTCTTTGACTCAGGGATGTAGAAAAACATAACTGTGTGTACGATTTGTAGACAAAAAGATTGTGGATGACCCCAGTAGAGTCAACTCTAGTTCCCTTGAACAGTGGGAAATAGTGGGTAAACCAAACCCCAATTCAAAAACCAAAACGAACAAAGTTGTTAATCAGATCCTTGAAAAAGCTAGCAAGAAAAAAGACCAAGTTGAGTTTATGATGGCCTCCGGGAGTATCTATGATGATCACGATTAGTGTAATGAATACATAGGATTTGATGCCGACAAAAAATGAAATTCAGTCCGAGCAGAAAATTGTGAGTCCAGAGGTTCCGCCTCTGAGTAGTAAGGATGAATTTATACGGCGAACAGAGTAATCCTATCAAGTTGTCGCTGCATAAAGCCTCCGCAGCTAGGATACTACCCATAATTAAAAAGAAATCCAAAAGCTAAGAAAGACTAGAGCTGGAGGTTCTGCGTAGCTTTAGAAAATTGAACGATGTCACAGCGAAGGATATCTCTCTTACTCCTTTGACATCGCGCAAGTGCTTGAAGCCCTGAGACGCAAGTGTTTGAATCCCTGAGAGGGCGCAAGCGTTTGAAGCCCAGAGAGGTAACACTGTTTTCCCTTCTGTTTACCTGGCAAATAGATTTAGGCAGGTTCCCGTAGCCGCTGATCACAAGTGCAAGATGTTTTTGTTACGCCAGACGAAGGCTTGTACGATTATGTCAGAATGCAATTTACTCAATCAAATTACCTCGCAACTTTTCAACAATTTGTTAACGAGTTCTTTCAGACGAACCATTACAATACGAACCCCACTTTTCTGGACGACGTTCTAAAATATAGCAAGACGGCAGAGAATCACGTAAAGCATCCCGACGAACTGTTCCTAACGTTATGCAATGCAAATTTAAAACTGAAGCCGAAGAGGTGTCACCTTTTCCAGAGGCAAGTAGTGTACGTAGGCCATGTCATTGGTGTCGAATGTTTATCTCCCAACCTCGAAAAGACGTCCGTTCCTTCCTTGCATTTGCCAGTTACTATCAAAGGTTCATTAAGGATTTTACATGCATCTCGAAAATCCTCCACAATCTGATCAAGAAAAACGTAGGGTTTGAATGGAAGTCGGTTCAGCAAGTTTCTTTCGACCAGCTGAGGCTACCGCTAGAGTATTCCCCCGTTCTCCATTACACCAACTACAGGAGCTCTTTATTGCAGACACCGACGCCAGTAATGTGAGAAGAGTGTTGGAGCCCTGTTTTCCAACGAAGTCAATGGTGTGGATCAATTCTTGGTGTATTCATAACGTGCCCTGAGCCGAACGGACATGATGTACTCTACCACTAAAAGAGAGACCCTGGCGGTGATACAAGCTTTGAAGTGGTACCGATCATATCGTCTGGGCGTTCCTTTTGTCTCGAGAACCAACCAAGCAAGATTACGAACGAACGTTTTGACATGACGCAGATGGGATGACAATTAGGATGATTCAAAAGCTTCAAGAAACCAATTTAACTTGCACTGAGCAGGAATTAAGCGCGGTTACGCTCACGGGCCTTCAAGACAAATTTTTGAGGAATTTGACTGGGTTCTGGGAGAAAAAGAAAGGTTAGTGATCAGTTGCCCTGAGCTTGTTTCCCTCGAATTGGCCTTGGCCCAAACACATTAATCCTGTGCGATGGCCAGAGAAGAGACAGAAGGCAGTAGTTTGAACTTGGAGGAAGACATGCTTGTTGGACAAGCAGAAACTTCGACTAGACAAACGCCTGATGTAAAAAAAAATTAGCAGGGGGATGCAGGATTAAGGTATTAGCAGAGTTGTTGTGTGGCTTTCTGAAAGCCCCGGAGAGGACACTGGAAGGTTTGGGTCAAACTAAGTAATTCGGGAAGAAGCAGTACAGATTGTGCACGAAGTGTTGGCATCCAAATTGAACAGATTCACTCTGAGAAGAGGCGTCCTCTAGTGGCAATGGTTTTGCTGGGATGGAAAACCCCCTAAGTTCGCAAACGGGGTTTCCAGTGGTAGGCCGGAAGCAAATTCTGGATCAGTTGCAAAAATTCTCAGTCAGTGGGGGACATTTTGCAAAAGAAGAAACGCCGGGAACGATTTGTTGAAGCCTCTGGTGGTCACTTATGAGACAGGATGTCAAACGTAAGCTGACCTGATGCCTAATATGTGCAACTAGGACTACTGCTGAGTGGAAAAAAATCAGAGGACTGGCACCATTCAATTCTGGACGACGGCTTCATACTATAGTGGCAAATACCATGGGACCTGTTACAATGGCCAATGCCTCGCGAGCCAAACAGATGACAGTAATGACCAATCTGCTCACAAAGCATGTGAGCAGTGTTCCGCTGAGGGGAACAGAAGCAGCTGATGCAGCCAGGGAGGTTGTAGAAGACTGGATTCTTCGTTTTGGTGCAACTGACGTACTCCACACGAACCAGGGAAAAAACTTCGGGAGCGAGCTCATGCTAGGGATTTGCAAACTGTCAAAAATTAACAAAAGTAAAACCTGACAATATATTCTTAAGGCAACGGTTAAGTGGAGAGACAAAAAAAGAGTGCTTGCTCATGTGATCTCGAAGTAGTGTTCGGACAATCCGCAAACATTGGATGACTTGTCACCTTACTTGGGTTTCATCTATAACACGACAATCCCTAGAACAACGTAGGCAAACCCCTATAACCTTGCCTTTTCTATGGACAGGAATGTCATTATCTCATAGACTTGTTTTTATCGAAAATCACCCTATGAAGTGATTCTGAGATTCTGAGATTTGTTACTTGAATTTCTAGAGGCTCACGGATCAGTTACTGAACCCCTAGGTGTAAATCAGGGACGGCAAAAAGATCAGTACAATAAAAATTTTGGTCAGCCATACGAAAAACAGGAGAATGTGTGCTTCTACTCAAAACAGAAGCGGAATTCTCGTAAGATTATCTTCCAGGTGAGGGTCCATTTGTGGTCTTGGAACAAATATCAGAAGTTAACGAAGGTAGCAAAACCGGGGCAACTCTGAAGTTGGCGAATACTACACTACAACTTGCTCTAACCTTACTTGTAAGAAGGCGACGCTTGGTACCCGAAAAAAAGAAGTAGACTACGGTTTTCAGATCCAAAGTTTTTTAGAGGACCCAGGCATAGGCCGATACAAGTGGGAAGACAGGGAGCCCAAAATACGTCCACTGCAGCATAATATTAGGTCCACTAAAAACTTAACAAACGTTTTAACACTTTTCGGCCATTACTAACGACACTTAGAGTGAATCAATTATAAATTAAAATAGATGGAAGTGACTCCCTGATTTTCTGTGTGGTAGGCATTCTTCACCTATTTAATTTAGTCTTAACAAGGGTTGTACTTGCTCACTTTACCGCAGTGTATATAGACCATAGGATTGAAGCGCTCTCCCAAGTCATCTCTCAAAACAACGCGGCAACTGAAGATGAGATATTTCAATGGAGTAGTATGGGTCTTTAAAGGACAGTTTAACCCCTGCAACCATTGGACAGACAAGAAAACCGTGTTGCGCTTCATTGTAAATATCTTATATTTAGTCTTAACTGTATAATAAAGATCCCTATGGTCTCTCCTTTGGATCGCAAAGTTACATCGACCGTCAAGTTGATCGTCGAATAACAGGAAAAAGGAAAGCTAAAAATACTTCTATTATATAGAAAAAGGAGTGATAGAAAGTAATACAAAAACAATACAGAAGTAGACTAGGAAGTTAGGCTCTGAGTGTAGAAAGGGTTTGGATAATATTTTACTGCCTTCTTCGATAATGGAGTACTATTCGTGGTATTAGATCTCCTAATGATCGTTGGACATCTCACGAACTATCTAATTGACCAGAATAAACTAGGCAGTCAATCAGAATAAAAAACTCCTGGGCCTCAGCTGCGCTGAACGGTAAGCAGTCATCCAAGTTTTGAGCGATAATAAGATTAAAATCAAAAACATTTGATAGGCTTTCCTGGAGCTGGACGTTAGAAAATTCTTTCCCAACAAAAAACTCTGAAAAGCGGTAATTGACGTTAGTGATTTCTGATTAGTTTCTGTGGTAAAACAAATGAACTGTTTAAAGTTGAAATACTGCATCAGTAAGCGAATTCTAAAATAGAATTTGAAAGAGGCACGTGTTGTTTGTTCCTTAAAATAATTATTGTGCAACCTCATTAAACACTAATAAAAAGAACCGAGAGAGGCAAAGCGTGGAGCGCGTAAGGTACGAACAAAAAGAAAAAAATCATTTTAGTTTTTTCATGCTACCGTGAGATACAGTTGATCTTACTTGCTAAAGTTAACTTAAGTAAGTAGACCTCTCATAGATATTTATATTGGACCTGATTAACTACCCCATATTCCCTCATGACATCCAGACAAGTTTTTGGATGATGAACAATGGTGTGGACCTCAGTCATGCTGGGTTCTATGCTGCGGCTCAAAATAATTCGAGTGCTTACCCAAGCAATAGAGCTGCGAGTAGACAGAGAATATGTGCTTCTGGAGTGTGGAAGTGCCCATTGCATGAGCTGAGGGTCTTTCTATTGAAGGATTAGTCGACCGTCTCCGGGGTTTTAGCGCAGGAAGACGACTCAGAATGTTCCTTCCAGCCGCTTGTGGTTGAGTAAAGTGTCAGTTCACTAAGGCTCAGTAGCTACTGTTTCTATTATGAAGCCATGGTCAAATTCAGAGCGAGGTGAAATTTGGGAAGTTAAGACCGTTTCCAGCGAGGATGACGTTTTCGTTAATTAAAACTCTATTTTTGATGGGAATAGGACTGATTTGATCCCGAAATTCTAGTAACTCATTTTAGAACGCGATAAACATGAGACACCCGGGAAAAAAGTGTTAGCATGAACATCACGGTGAGATGGCTTAAACTTACTGGCAATTATTCGGGAGAACAATACTGTAGAAGGGGCGAGTGTAGAATTGCAGTTCTCTGTTTTTTATTTGATATGCAACTGCCTATCCTCTAGATCAAACATGCCAAATCCCGCTGCAAGCAACAAGTTCAGGGATAGCAATCCGGCTTTTCAGCATCAGGGATATGCGATTTCAATACGTGAAAGGAGATGGAGGGGGCAAGATAACTTCACTTTGTATGAGGGGGACCAAGTTTAGAAAAATTAGTTATTATCAGGTATATACCTTACCCTGATCAAACTTGGCAGAGAGCAAGTACAAACTTTGTTAAAACTCTTTGTTGACAGTTTTGTGGATTGTTTGTAGATACATTGAGGGGACTTTAAATATCCAAAAAAGGCAAAATCAATTGATTATTTGGTAGCTTCAGAATTCTGATACTGCCTTTGCTCAGTTTGAATTGCTTGAATACAAATCAGCATTATATAAAAAATTGGTTTGGGTCAGTTGATTGTTCATGAGAAGTCAAAACAATTTTTACGAAAGAAAGGTACATTGGCCGTAGTGCTTAGCAGTGTTTTGAACAGATTCGTTCTTCGCGCTCTTCATTACAATGTGGTTCAAGTAGTTTCTAAGAAAGATTAACTCACTGCTGCTAGTCATGGTAATATTGGAGTATAAAATAGAGTATATTTACTACGATTTCGTAGAGCAGTTAAAACTTATGTAAAAAGAGAGAAAACGGATTCCGTCGTAGAGCTGGTCCTTCTTGAGAAAAGAAGGATAGAAGATAGAATAGCGAGAGCCAAATACTAGGCTGGTATTCAGGAAAGATTACTTTCCTTGATTGATTCGATTGAGATTCTGGGAATTTGAACTTATCTTTCAGTGCTTCAAATTTGTTTAATTCATTCCAGAATTTGTTAACCCATACCAGTGGATTATACTATTTCACATTTTGAGCAGCTGAGTTATTTCCTAGCCGGAGATAGAGCAAGAACTTGTGACAGCGTGAGTAACTTTTGAAGAGAACCTTTCCCCAAAAATAAACCTTTCATATTAAGATTTCGGATTGTAGTGTTTCTACGACTACTAAACTGTTCTAAATACAAAATACTACATCATTTCTTCTTTTGGATTGGAGCAGTTAAAAATTATTTGATTGTGTGAATGCAAACAAACAATGATTATTAGGTAATTATTTAAAAAAATGGAGATTTATTACACGAGTTTTTTCTGAAAAAAAATGATTTTGTTTTATGAGCATTTTTCAGGGAAACTAACTTTGAATAAGCGAGGGGATTTCAGTGATAATTTTCTCTATCATTTTGATACTAGCTTCTGGAAGTAGAAAAATTGTGTCCAGTTCTCCATAGGAAGTTTACGAGTCTTTTAGGATAATCCACCAATAGTTTTTTTCACAGACAACAAACGAAAATGATTCACAGCTTTGTGAGGCATATTGGAACACTCTGTGCTACTCACAGACTCGCGCAAGCAGTCTTGTTTCTTTGTCAAAGTACAGATTTTGTAAAGGTCAAACTAACAGTAATTTGTGTATGTGCAAATACTGTCCAAGAGTAACGAAAATCCATTATTTTTGACGTTGCAAGATGGACGTTGCAGAATTGGCGTAATTTTTTAAATAAAAGATTGTCCTGAAGCTCTTTCAAGCGCTATTTATAGAAATTTTGATGCGCTGTAGACCATCATCGATCAAAAACGCAATCATTTTTCCTCCACACATTTAAAAAGAAACTTTGAATGGTCAGGGTAGAGTACGAAACATCCTGTATGAAATATTTGTTCCGAACCCACATTTGTGGTTAGGAACTGTATACTCAATGGCTTTTTTTTCAGACAGTTTTGGGCAATCGATATATTCATCGTAGAGAAATGTGAGTTTTTTCATTCAAAAACTTGTCCAGCGTAGACCTCGAAAAAAGGTTTTTTGATTTTCCGTTTTTTTAGGAGTTAATGGGATTGAAGTTTTGTTTGAACACAGGGTATTTGGCATAATTTTGTTCACTTTTAGTGTAATTTTTCTTCATTTTAAGATTTTTGCTAAAAAATTGTAATTCAAAGTTACAATTGACGCCATATTATGAATCATTTTTGTTCCTATGAGGCGAAAGGCGATAAAAAGAATAGTTCTGGTCTCTTGGGGAAGTTTACCATCAAAAAAAATTGAACTCTAATTAAGAGCTCTTTTTTAGAAATTTTTCATCTTTTTAAGTCACCTAGAGACTAATCACTTTTCACATTGAGGTTCCCTTGATGACCAGCCTCATTTACAGTCCAATGGTGCCCACTGAACAAAAAAAATTTTTTAAAGGAATCGCTAACTTTGTTTTGATTTGAGTCTGGGTTTTCTTAATTTTAATTGAAGTCTTGGTTTTCTTTTTGAAGTGTACTAAATTTTTGAAGTCCATTGGCTTAAACTCGTAGACTAAAAGTGCAATGGGTTTCGCAATGAGCATTAAGTGAAAATTTTCAGCGCTTTGAGTTCAGGACAGCTAAAGACTGCTAAGATTTCGAAAATATTTTTTTTTGTTAATAATCACTCATAAACTTTATTTCGTGAACTGTTAGTCAATCTCAGTAACGGCAGCATCCCTTTTCTTTCTATTCAACCAAAATGTATCTATTTAGCGGTTTTATCTTCTAACTATTTTCTTCAAAATTTCGAAGCACGAGTTTTCAATTTTTTTTTAAATTTCTGGATATATTTTTCGTAATTTTGGCGCCTTTTGAAATCTTACCACATTATCCTAAAATTGTTGGTTACCATTGATTTGTAGGAGACGTCCAATAGATCAAACATAAAATTTGAGAAAAATGTTATGGTTTTAATGGCATCGACACTTTCTTCTCGCACTTTTCTACTGAGTTTTTTGATTTTGCCTGTGATGTTCTTTTTTTACATAGTCAATGACTTGTTGTAATGTCTTATTGATGACCTATGAATGAAAAATGTCCTGGTTGTCCCATTAGGGCTTAATAATGCGTTTTTATTGGCTTCTGTTGAAACCTATTGAATTTAATGGCGTTGATACTACGATTTTTCTAAAAAAATGTCGTAGTTTTATTGTATTTGTTCATATTTTTTTATTTATTGAAGCCATATTTTTGAAAAACCGAAGAAAATTGATGCTTTTTAAAAATTAATGGACGACAAAACCTTTTTACGAAGGTTTACTTTCTAAGGGCTTCGATACTTTTCTCGCTCAATTTCATTTTTTTAAATTTGTTGTTGTTGTTGCTTTTTTTCATTCTTCAGGTAGCCGCGAAAAGCTGAGCGGTCTCATAAGCTTGTCATTCAGCATTGAACAGATGATTTCACCCAAAGCAGCGGGTTCATAGCAAATAGTCTTACAAATTTATAGCGAATAGTCTTTCAATGATTTTTCAAACTTTTTATTTTTTTGCTCTTTTCGTCAACTATTTTTAGCTGAATTATTATCAATAAAAGTTGAAATAAAACACCTGATTTTCAGATAATAGCTAATGATATTAATTGCTTCAGTAATTTGTGTTTTCGCAAATTGTTTGTAATTTTTTGAGTTATTCTGCATCCTTAGTCCGTTCATATGTCTTAGTCTAAGCAATGACAGGTCTAATTGGTTTCAAAATGAAAATTTATCAATAATTATATCGTTATAAGCTAACGATTTTCAGGACTTTTGAAATTATTTGGTTCAAGAAATGTTGATTGATTTTTGAATTTTGCCTCATTTTTTCTTCTCTGTGTCGGCTTGTTACCTGGTCCCATTAAGGAAAAATTTTATCTGTTGTGGGGTTAAGAAAAAGTAAATTTATTTAGTTAAGGTTTCATCTGATTGCATTTGACGTCGTTACTAGGTGCTTTTAAATTTAGATATTGAGTTTTTGCCTGAAATTTTTCTTTTTGCTTGTTTTCTTGTTTATTTTTTTTGTAGTCTTTATAATTGCGCGGATATTGTGATCGCTGTAATGAGGCATGTCATTATGTAATTCAATTAGTAGTTATGTTTTGTAACTTTTTGTAAACTCATACATCTATTTTTGTTATCTCTTCATTTGGTTGACAATCAAGTAAAAATTTGCTCGGGTCGTAACATCATGTCGAACGCAAATTAACGAGCCTCCTCGCTCGATTCTATAATTTTATCCAAAGACAACTCAACCTGAATTGGTCCTGTTTCGTTTTAGAACATTGCTCAATCTGGTGCCAAGAGCGCCCAATCTACAGCGGACAACAACCAAGAGAGAGTTGATGTAAGTAAAAGTCCGTTTCAGAAAAATGTTATAACGTTAAGTTGGAACTATGGAAAACCCGATTCCCGGCCCATTCATTGCCATCTAAAATTTCCATTGAACTACAAATCAATGCGACATACAAAATTTGATGCGAAATCCTGCAAAACAGTTGAAAGATTACTGCATAGGCCTTAACTTCTTTGATCTCAGTTGAATATTGGGGAATAAAGAAATGGGGAATAAAGAATTTCACTCTTTAATTAATTTCACTCTTTGAAAAAAGAAAACAAAAATTAAAAAGTTAGATTTTGAGCTAAATAAATAGTTTGACCTAATATGAGGACTTAATGGGTCGGACATTAGCTTGACCCGACAACCAAAAATCAATTAAACAAAATTATGTAAGGGGTATGTAAAAGTTAGCTTTACGGGTTCAATGCGCTTTTTTTACTGCTTAGACAATATTAGTGGTTCACTTTTGATTGTTTTGCCTAATAACTGCTGCTCTAATGCGAATCAAGCACAAAAGGAGTTTACAAAACTGTCGCTATGAATGTTTAGAAAATTGAAAATTTGAATGAACATCACAAACAGACCAAAAGTACTGCAAAGAAAATTGCTAAATTATGAAACAATAAAATGGCAAATTGACTAATAAAGACGTTCACGTGACAATTAGAACTGAACTCAAAGAGTAGAACATTTAGCAAAAAACGAAACAGAAGAAGCTATTCAAGACTAGTTTTCATCATTAAGTCTCATCGTTCAAATCTCATGCTTCAAAACTTACAAAAAAAATAATTCGAAACAGTTCAGGAGAAAAATTTGGACCTTTTAAAAAATGATTTTTTTAATATGAAACCCGGTTTTTATTGATTGATTTTCTGTGCACTGCAACTAAGGAACAGAGCAACATAGTTGCTTAGTCGAGGGCAAAATTTTATTTCGTAGGACCTTGCAAGATTCTTACAAATAATGTTTATCTAACAAGATATTGCAAGAAAAAATTTATCTCGCAAGGCTCTTGCAAATAGACACACCACGTTAAAAAAGCTGAGTTCAAAAAATTCTAGACAAAAAAAACCGAATTCATATACAGTTACAGAGTTGACATTTATGTCAAGTGAGTGATCTCATTTTTGAAGAAAAAACTAATTAATTTTGCTGCTAAAGGAACCCTTTTCTTCACCAAAGAAACTTGAAGCACAATAACTGGAAAATCAAGAAAACAGAAAACAAAGCAATGAAAAAATCAAGGAAAACTTTCAAAAATGAAAATCGAATGGCCTTTTTCTGATGCGTTAGATTAACAAATTTCTAATGCTCTGGTTCTTTCTTTGGCTTCCTTTTGTCGATGCCAAAATATTTTTACTTTCATATAGGTGCTGGAGGCAGAAAAACAATTTTGAAAGAAAAGGCTACCTAATAATGTTCTTGAAGATTTTTTTTGTCGTAAGATTCTTGAAGGAAGTTAATCTTCTAAGGCTCTATTAAGAGAAAATTTTTCTTGTAACATTCTTGCAAGAAAAAGTTTATCTTGTAAGATGTTTCAAGATTTTTTATCTTTATCAAACCCGAAAGACAATTATAAAAAGAAAAAATGAGAGTTGCAAAAACAAGAATTGGCTTGCATAGTTTTTGAGGCATTATCTATATGAGACAAATAACCAGTAGCTAACTACAAAATAACACACAGAGTTTAATCAAAAATTTTTTGGACTTGGATGCCACCTAAAATTCAGACAAGTGCTCAGGATTTTACATATGAAAAATTTGAGAATGTGAGAAAGTGTGCTTGACTTCTTCGAGTGTGTCTAATTCAAAACCAACATTGCGTGGTTAGTAACATTGAAAAATTAATTTTGCAATTAAAAACCGTAATGCAAAAACTTGAACAATTTTTAAAATCTTCCTAAAAATTCAAAACTTCGAAGTGAAAAATTTCACAAGCAAAAACTTTTAAATTTCGTAGGTTCTGGATTTTATTGTGCACTAATCTGCTCGTTTATGGCCAAAACCTGGGAAACAAACAACGTTCAAATTTTCCATAAGTGGTTTACATCACACAGATAGCAAATAACGAGCAATACAAAGAGCAAAACTAGATCAATACAAAACAAATCTTAAATATTTGGACAAAATCATGTCAGAATGAATTGTAGAAAAAAAGTCAAAACTCGACATAGACTTGAATCAAACTCCAGTCAGGGCTATTAAATTTCCTCAGCCGCTGCTTTGAGCCAGAAACAAAACTTTTCCTGGTCTCTTGATCCACAGTTAACTTTTTCAGCATAACAGTTTATCTCACTGAAGTGTTAATTTAAAAAAAAATTGAAACGATATTCCCAACCATTCCGAATTCCTGATAAAAATAAAATAAATACGAAACAGATTAGAACGGATTTTAATATTTATCGATGTTTTCATGCGAAGTTCCTTCACTATAGAAAAGGGTCTTTTGAAACACATGTAACACTATTTAATATACTTTAACCAATTACGGTCGATAAATTCGTGTGCAAAACGTTTGAAATCAGAAATAATACAATGATCACTTATGTAATTAGCAGGTGTCAATCTCAAGTGAGAGAACGGTTATAAGAACGGTCATTTAGGCCCAGTACTGATGTTTTGTGGGACAAAGTATGACAATATTTGAAACTGAGGCATTCAGTTATATTGATATTTTGAAATAACAACGTAATCCTTGTTATTCATTCAAATTTATTGTCATTGTTAAAACAGTCCCCCAGTTGCTAGTTACACCACACGTATCAGTTTTCGGGTTTTTGTTTAATGATTGATAGATTATTATCAAGAGCTGGAGAATTGGTCGAAGTGAAATTTTGTTTCATATGGTGGAACTTTAGTTTGTTAGAAATAGTTTGTTAGAATCTTTAAACGTGGCAGCCCACATTATTGCCTTTATTATATCAATCAATCAGCTTCAAATCGTTGTAAATGTTGTCAAAATTTGATGATGCGGCTCACCAATAAATTTGCCTAAATCTCAATGCGTTTTCGGATTTCTGACAGAATTTTTGCAGTTCATTGACCAATCTGCAATATTCAATTCACTAAAACAGGTGGGAAAGAATTGCGACAAAAGACGGAAGTTTTTACCAAAAGTGCAGAGTGACTACCTAAAAACGAAATACTTGGGCATCAATTAAATGCTGAGATTAGCTCCAGTTACCGAAAGATTAACACAACATCGAACTATTTTATTTGGTACGCACATGAAAATTAAAAAATGGAGTCATCGAGTAAATTAAAAGAGTCATTGATTTGAATTGGATCGTGAAATAATCGGGAAATTATCTTGCAATTGATTTAATGGGTCAATTGAGAGGATTATCATGTGGTCTTGAGGAAAAACTTCATAAAATTCACCAAATAAAAAAAATCATTCCACGGTCAGAGTTTGCTCTCCAATTACTATATTTCTTTAGATGAAATTAATTTGTTCCGGGGATTTTTTGGTGAATTTTCTCTACGAGGAAATTGATAGTTTTCTGATTGTTGACGATGATTAGCGGCAATACTGGCAAATTATCTGATCGCTCGGGGAAGGCCATCGAATTGATCTTATTCTTTTGTTCGGTAGTCGTGCGAAGAAATATTTGAGTGATGCTTGTTGTGCAAATTTGACAGACTGTTCTGTTATGGCTAGGGTCCAGGGGAAAATATTTCTTTGGGACATTTTGGCTCTGGCAATTTTTTGTGTCTCGGTGTCTCTTGTACTTGACGTAGCTTCATTTATGGGAAAGAAAGCTATTCTTACTAGTTTTTATTGCGAAAAAAATTGCGCTTATAACAGTAATATTTTAGTACTATATAAGAAGTGCAGCTGTCGGTTTGACTTAAGGAATCTGACGCAATGCTTTTATATTTTTTTGTTTTTCTGAGATAACGTTTCCCAGAACAATAATAGTTAGGATTTTTTTTAATTCTTATGTTATAGTTTATTCTCACTCGATGTCATAATTTTTCGGATTTTCGATTCAATCTTCTAACTTGGCATAATGACTCCCGTCATATAGAAACTTTTCCTTTTCTATAGAGCTAATGGCGTCCCGGGTCATCGATCATACAACTTTCTTGGATTTCGTACTAGGTCATATATGATTCTTAGTAACCGTACTAGGTCATAAATGATTTGTATGATTTCTTGGTAGTCATACAAAGATCATACAAAAAATAAAACCTACTCTCAAAAGGCTGCAATCGCTATGCTCATGGTTACTGATACGAAAAAAATAACAATCAAAGATGCATATGTTTTTTTTGTTTCATGAATGGTCCAAATATGATTTCTTGGATATCATGCTAGGGACATATATGAAAACTTGGACGCTCAAATGACAATGTCCTGGTCCTCTTTTGACAATAGGGGGGCTCTGACTTATTGTCGTCTTTAGATTACTTGGGTTCAAAACTTGGGCTTGTTAAGATTACCTTTATTTCATGGCTTTAGCACGACACGTGCTCTTTGTTCAATCGTATATTTTTTGGCTTATCAAAACAATTTCACAGGAATCAAAGTTTTTGCGGCAAAATATGGTATGTCAGAATCAAAAAGAATTATCGACGTCGATAACATTCTCGGGGCCTACGTTACCTAACCTCCTAACCTTTTGGGGTTGGTTTCGGAAAAATATGTGCAAGCCTAACCGCTGGTCGAGTTAAAAATCCTAAAGCAGTTTTTATTTCACAAGATCTAGCAGTTTTGTCGGGGCCGGTGAACGTCCTTGTCATGCGTCCCAATGGCCATATCCCCCTTGGAGTCCATTCTTCAAGGACCCATACAATATCATTGACTTCCAACTTGGCCTCGGGTTTGGCCCACTTCTTTCTGGCGTTCAGAGTCGGAACGTACTCTCTCAAAAGTCTTTTCCAGATTGCTTCTAGTCTTTGCCGCGCTTGTATCCACGTTTTCGTCTGGACGGTGGGATTCTCTTTGAAGACACATGCTGGTACATTGGAAAAGGTTCTACCGATCAGAAACTGATTAGGTGTGAGTGGATCCTCGTCTTCGACATCACTTCTCACATGTGTCAACGGTCTTGCATTAACTAGACTTTCGGTCTCGGTGACGATGGTTGAGAAGGTGTCCCAGGTCAACTTTGCCGATCCTAAATTCAAAAGAAGAGCTCGTTTTACAATCTGTACGAACCTCTCCCACACCTCACCGAAGTGAGGGGCAGAAGGAGGGTTTAGACGCCATTCAACGGACTGATTCAGTAGTTTCTGTCTAATGAACTCATGTTCGAGCTGGAGTGGTTGTCGTCGTATTTGTTTTCTGGCTCCAAGAAAGTTGCTGCCGTTGTCACTCAGGAATAATCGGGGTTGTCCCCGTCTTGCAAGGAATCTTCGAATGGCTGTCATGCAAGTGGTTGTCCTTAAATCTTCTGTCACTTCTAAGTGCACAGCTCTCGTGACAAGACAATTGAAAAGGCAGATATAGGCTTTTTCATCTTTAGTCCGCTGAATAACGGTAAGGGGGCCAATATAGTCAATTCCGACGTTTGTAAAAACTACGGGAGACTGATTTTGTGGAAATCGGATTTCGGGTAGGTCCGCCATTGGTGGTTGAAGTCCTTGGCCTTTGAATCGTCTGCAATCGAAGCACTTGTAGGTGATACTTCTAAGAGCGTCACGAAGACCAAGCACGTAGAAGTTTTCTTGTACATAGTTCTTGACGTATTCAGTCCCAAAATGCATACAAATTTCGTGGCATTTAACTAAAAACAGCCGAGTTATGAATTCTTTTGCATTGAGAATCATTGGATGTTTTGTGTTGTAACCCAATGTACTTCTTTTAGTTCTGCCACCAACACGCAACGTGTTGTCTCTGAGAAACGGTGAAAACTGAAGAAGTTTGTCTTTTGCTGGAAGAGATTTCTTCTGTTTCAGAAGGTTGATTGACGTACCGAAAGAGTTTTGCTGTGATGCTTGCAGTAGGTGATTTCCGGATTTCTCTATATCCGTACAATTGAGAGCTCTCTTTTTCTTCGTTTTTAGTATGTTGAGGAAACGAAAGACTTGTGCGGTTGCTTTGAGTAGCTTTGTCCACTTCGAGAATCTCTCGACGTCAATGACTGCTTTTACTGGTTGTTGTATTGTTGTGACGTTTGTTTTCTCCTCGCTGATTATATTGTTCCAGCTGTCTTTTGGTTCAAACAAAAACGAAGGTGGAGTTAGCCAAAGTTTAGGCAGCTCATCTGGATCAATACCACGAGACACGTGATCGGCTGGGTTATTCTTGCCACTGATGTGATGCCAGCTATCAGATGAAGAGTTGTTTTGAATTTCACGCACCCTGTTGGCCACGTAAACTTTAAGCTTATCCGTGCTCTTAATCCACGCTAGGACTGCAGTGCTGTCACACCAAAAAACGGTTTCCTTGAACAAGATATTTTGGTGGGTTTTAACGAACCGAGCTAAGCGGGTTCCAAGAACTGCGGCCTGGAGCTCCATTTTTGGAATAATGAGCTGTTTGATCGGAGCAATCTTGGCTTTGCTTACGAAAAACGAGCATGAAACCTCGTTGTTTGAAGACGTTCTGATTTGAGCTACAGCTCCATAAGCTAGTTGTGAGGCGTCGCTGAATATGTGAAGTTCATGCAGTTTTCTTGCTGATAATTTGGGATTTATGCAGCGAGGAAATTCAATGGGCGGTGCAGATTGATATTTGTCAAGCCATTTTTGGATCAGAATCCATTTTTCGAGCGGCAAAGGGTCATCCCACGCCAGTCCTTCTTTCCATACATCCTGTAGAATAATCTTGAGTGTAATTACTAGCGGGGCTTACGAACGGATCAAAAAGACAGGCGATTAGCGACAGAAGTTTTCTAATTGAATAGCTGTTACCGTTGTTGTCGAACTTTGATGGTTTTTTGGGGAATAATCTGTCAGCAGACTTATTCCAGTGAACTCCGAGTACACGATGACAATCTTTGTCGTTTTTTTGCTGTCGTCAAAATCTTGTATAGCGGACTGTTCATTTGAGACAAATTTTGTCAAATTGAACCCACCTTTCGAAAGCGTTTTCTTGAGCAGAGTTGCGTTTTCTTTAGCTTTTTGAATGGTCTCGAATGAGTGTACAAAATTGTCCATGTAAAAACTGTTGTATACTAAATCCTTAACGGCCCGGTTTGGTGAAAAATCGCTAGCAGTTTTTTGAAGAACATAAATGGCTGTCGTTGGCGAGCTTCGAGCGCCGAAGATTAGGCGTGTGTACTGGAACTGTTTTATACTTCGCTCAGTTGGCCAGAGAAATCTCATGGAGGGTTGATCTGTTTCTATAATGCCGACCTGCATAAACATGGCTTCAATATCAGCCGTGATAGCAATAGAATTTTCTCTGAATCGAAGTAACAGCCCGACAAGATTGTTTAGTAGATCGGGTCCTGTTAGAAGATTGCTATTCAGTGAATTTTCTTTGAATGTTGATGCAGCGTTTGAGACACGGCGCACCTTTCCCGGTTTGTTGGGGCTGGTGACGGGATGGTGTGGTAGGTACCAGACGCGATCGGGTGTAGTGTCACTGAAAGTCACTGATTTGACATATCCCTTTTTAATGTCAGTGTCGAGTGTTTTCTGATGCATATCTTTCAATGCTTTGTCTTTCTTAAGTTTTTTGTCAAGGCTTTGGACTTGAGCTTTTGCTACGGGGTAATTGTTCTCAAGGGAAACTTTTTCTCTTCAGAGGAGACCGATTTCATATCTTTCTCCTGTATGTCTCATTGTGTTGTTAAGTATTTCTACTGCCCTTTGGTCGTTCTCGGAGAGGGAAATTTCGTCTTCATTTTCTGTTCCAGATGTGTCAATCTTCCAGAAACTGGTCACGGATTCGGTTAAAGGGTCTTCATCATCTCCTGTTGAAAAAGTCATTTCCCTATCAAAAGCCTCAAAACTATCTGACAGAAAGTTTGTTTTTTCGGGTTTGTCATTGTCAAATTTAATGGGACCTGTTATGGTCAATCCAAGTAGACTGCGAATGGCAAATAGGGTTTTTTAGGTCACTGCAAAAACTCTCGCTCGAGGATGATCTGGGTTGCGTCAATTCCAAGCAGGACTTGAATTTCCAATTGTTTTCCAATTGCGGGAAGTTGATGTGTTGTAGGTGTGGGTACTTGCTGCATACCTCATTTAACTGTGCCACGGGCGCGTCGTCGAAGTGCCAATTTTTTATTGAGTAGACGTAGTTTAGACGAAACAATGGTCGTTGGCTCCAGAAAAGCCCGATGTCAAGCTGTACTAGCTTTGCTTCCATAGAAGAGTCGCCGAAAGCTGTTGAGACGTTCAGATTCGTTTCCGAGTTTGTTTGTGGTGCATTCAATTTGGTAACCATTGGATCGAAAGCATATGAGATTGTGCTGCAGCTGTCCAATAGAGCGTAGCACTCGAAGTGCTCGTTGCGTCCAAATAGTTTGATGGGTATCATTGGCAACTGATTTCGGATTCTCCTCGGGAAGACAGGTGTATAACTTGGCGGTTTTGTTCCGCTATTTAAATCTTCGAACGATTCGCAAAGGGGTAATTCGTGTTGAGTGATGTTTGTTTTCTGATTAGTGCTATAGTTTTTATCGTGTAGTATTGAATGATGCTTGCGTGAGCAATGTCTACATAATAGTTTTGATTGGGCAATTTTTAGCATTGTGATTTGGACTTAGACAGTTGTAGCAGAGCAGACTTTTCTTCACTTCCGAATTTCGTTCAGATGGTGACATTTGCAAAAATTTAGAACACTTTCCAATGTAGTGATCTCCTTGATCTACTGGGCATTTCTTGCTCTTAGTTTGCTGAGTGTTAGAAGAATTTATTTCAGAAATTGTGTTGTTGTTCGAGGTAGAACTTCCGTTGTTGTTCATAAACTGTGATTTTCCTCCAATATTGTCTCGTCGCACATTATTGTGACTGTAATTGTTGACTGGCTTGCTTCCGTTTTTGAAACTACCGGTCGTGTTCAATTTTCTGTTGGCAAATCTTTTGTTGTTGTTTTTGTTTCGATTTGAGAAATTGGATTGATGGTTGTTATTCGCATTGTGGTGGTTATTATTGTCTCGCCTATTAAAATTAGCTTGTTTTTCGTTATCATTCGGTTGATTTTGAAGTGAAACGGAGTCCTGCAGCTGTTCACAAGCTCTGGCTTGTCTATCCATCCAATTTGAGAGATCTTCTAGTCCTGGGAAGGTACTGTTGATATCCACTAGGTGTTCGCTCCACTTCATTTTCAAAGACCATGGTAATTTATCCCGTGCTATCCGAAGTAAGTATGTTGACTTCAAGTTGGCATGGAATCCATGGGCGTTGAATGTTTGAACCAGTTAGCGTAGAAAGGACGCATAGCTGATCAAAGTCGCGTGATCGCTTGCTTGTGGTCGTTGCCATAACTCTAGTTCTTTGGTTAACGCTGACAGAACACGTTGAGGGTTTCCGAAGCGGCGTTCCAGTTCTGACAACGCTTTGTGATAAAAACCTGGGTTGCACAAGTATCCGGATATGGGTTCTTTTGCCGAACCGATGACTAAGGACTGTAGGTAGCTCATTCTTTCGTTGTCCTAGATGTCACGATTATTGTGAATTATTGATGAAAACATACTAGACCACTCGTTCCAGTTAAGTGGATCTCCGTCAAACTTATTTACGCGAATGTCTGGGAGCTTGACCGAACGGTGGTTATTTCGAAAGAAGGGCTGGTGTTGACTGTGGCTTTGGCAGTTTTGATATTCTCCTGGATACGCGTAGTATCCATTGAGGATTGGTTGGGTTGTAGCGTAGTTGACTTGTTGTTCTACGAGGTTTTCAGGATTTTTTCCTGGGTCAATTGCGTTTTAAAAGTGTTCACGGCCGTGCGTTGTGCTTTGGAAGTTATTGGGGATAACATTTTGTTGATGTGGCACAGCTGCATGGGCAACAAATTTGCTGTGGTTCGTATCGAAGCTTCTTCTTGTTTCGGCTGGCACACTACAATTTCCTTGCATGGCAGCTGCTGATCCGTTATCTGGTGTAATGTAAGGCCGATTTGTTTTCAGATAGCTGTTTTTACTTTGTGGTGAAGTGTTTACTGGATTCATGTTGCCTGTTTCTTCGCTCCCGATGAAATGCGGGCAATTGGTTGTTAAGGGGGGAGCTGGCTTTCCGTCGTTGGATTCTACCTGATTTGTCCTATTAAAACTAGTGCGTGAGAACGCTTGATAACTGTTAGTGTTTATGTTCATGATTCCATTCTCTTAAGTCCCTATTGTGTTTTGTTGATTCGGCAGTAGGCTGTTTATATCGTGAACGCAATTTTCTGTTAGTTAAAGACTGGAGCTATTATTTGGACGAGCTGAGGTTTCGTTAGTTGTTTGAGGCATGGCGCTACTTGTAGGTGAATCATCCAGAGAAATGATCAAGTTTGGTCTATTGTCAACTTTTTTGTCCGACTGTCTGTTTGGGGCTTCTTGTCTCGATAGAGATTGATTTTCCTGTTGTTGATCAGCACGGAAAATCGACTGGTAGTATGAGGGCTCCCAATTGGCCTGGTTGGTTCTCCTATAGGCTTCGAACAGAGGATCTTGATTTGTCCGCGTAGTTATCTGGTGGCTAGAGACTAAAGATTTTGGATTTTCTTTTGCTATATTATGATTGCCTGATCCTTGAAGCTGAAAAATGTCAGAAACTCCGGGTTGATCTAGTTGTGACGCTTTGTCTGGTTCGGTTGGCTTTTGATCCTGGTTTTGCTCGTCCTCGTTGGATAATACAACTCTTTGAATGTTTCTATTTCTTAGCTCGTAAAGGACGCTGTTGGTCGAGTTGACAAAGTTATTGGGCTCGTCTTCGATTTTGTCTTGGTTCTGGGCTGCATCAAAAGTGTGCTTGTGTTGATTAGCATCAGTTCTAATCTCCTTTCTACTTTCAGCTTTGGAAGCATTTGATAGGCGGCTGTGCACTGATGAGCGACTGCTTGCTCTTGACCGGAACTGTCTCTTCGTGATCTCGTGCTGTTTGACGGATAGCATAATTTCAATTTTCATTGATGTGAGTTCTTCCGCTTCTTCGAGAGGTTCTACCGCTTGAGTTTTTTTAGACTGCGTCATGATGTCGACGAGCATTTCAGCCTGTTCCATGAGCTTTTTGAACTCTTGATATGTCTGCAAGATTATTTCAGGTTCCAGATCATCTGAAATTTGTTTTTTGATCTCTCGAAATAGCAACTGTGTTGTCTTGAACCGCTGTCTAAAAAGCTTGACGGTGCTACTGATGTTTTGCTTGCCGTTATTGACTTTTGTCTTTCTCGTCAAATTTGTTTTCATTTTGTCAAAATTGATATGGTTTCGGAATCGAATTTGGTGACTTTTGTGATTGCTTTTGTGACCTTTGGAGGGTCGGGGGGGTCAAATTTGGTGACCTTTGTAACCGATTTAGTGACCTTTGGGGTGTCAGGGGGTCAACTTTGGTGACCTTTGTAACCGATTTAGTGACCTTTGGGGTGTCAGGGGGTCAACTTTGGTGACCTTTGTAACCGATTTAGTGACCTCTCGGGGGTCAGTGGCGTCAACTTTGGGGACCTTTGTGACTGATTTTGTGACCTTTGGGGGGTCAGGGGGGTCAACTTTGGTGACCTTTGTGACTGATTTAGTGACCTTTGGGGGGTCAGGGGGTCAACTTTGGTGACCTTTGGGGGGTCAGGGGGGTCAACTTTGCTGACCTTTGTGAAGGATTTCGTGACCTTTGGGGGTCAGGGGGGTCAATTTTGGTGACCTTTGTGACTGACTTAGTGACCTTTGGGGGGTCAGGTGTCAATTTTGGTGACCTTTGGGGGTTCAGAGGGTTCAACTGTGCTGACCTTTGTGAAGGATTTTTTGACCTTTGGGGGGTCAGGGGGGTCAACTTTGGTGACCTTTGTGACTGACTTAGTGACCTTTGGGGGATCAGAGGGTCAATTTTGGTGACCTTTGGGGGGTCAGGGGGGTCAACTTTGCTGACCTTTGTGAAGGATTTTGTGACCTTTGGGGGGTCAGGGGGTCAACTTTGGTGACCTTTGGTGGGTCAGGGGGTCAACTTTGCTGACCTTTGTGAAGGATTTTGTGACCTTTGGGGGTCAGGGGGGTCAACTTTGGTGACCTTTGTGACTGACTTAGTGACCTTTGGCGGGTCAGGGGGTCAATTTTGGTGACCTTTGGGGGGTCAGGGGGTTCAACTTTGCTGACCTTTGTGAAGGATTTTGAGACCTTTGGGGGGTCAGGGGGGTCCACTTTGGTGACCTTTGTGACTGACTTAGTGACCTTTGGGGGGTCAGGGGGTCAATTTTGGTGACCTTTGGGGGGGTCAGGGGGGTCAACTTTGCTGACCTTTTTGAAGGATTTTGTGACCTTTGGGGGGTCAGTGGGGTCAACTTTGGTGACCTTTGTGACTGACTTGGTGACCTTTGGGGGGTCAGGGGGTCAATTTTGGTGACCTTTGGGGGGTCAGGGGGTTCAACTTTGCTGACCTTTGTGAAGGATTTTGTGACTTTTGGGATGTCAGGGGGGTCAACGTTGGTGACCTTTGTGACTGACTTAGTGACCTTTGGGGGTCAGGGGGTCAATTTTGGTGAACTTTGGGGGGTCAAGGGGGTCAACTTTGCTGACCTTTGTGAAGGATTTTGTGACCTTTGGGGGGTCAGGGGGGTCAACTTTGGTGACCTTTGTGACTGACTTAGTGACCTTTGGGGGGTCAGGGGGTCAATTTTGGTGACCTTTGGGGGGTCAGGGGGTTCAACTTTGCTGACCTTTGTGAAGGATTCTCTGACTTTTGGGGGGTCAGGGGGGTCAACTTTGGTGACCTTTGTGACTGACTTAGTGACCTTTGGGGGGTCAGGGGGTCATTTTGGTGACCTTTGGGGGGTCAGGGGGATCAACTTTGCTGACCTTTGTGAAGGATTTTGTGACCTTTGGGGGATCAGGGGGTCAACTTTGGTGACCTTTGGTGGGCCAGAGGGGTCAACTTTGCTGACCTTTGTGAAGACTTTTGTGACCTTTGGGGGTCAGGGGGGTCAACTTTGGTGACCTTTGTGACTGACTTAGTGACCTTTGGGGGGTCAGCGGGTCAATTTTGGTGACCTTTGGGGGGTCAGGGGGGTCAACTTTGCTGACCTTTGTGAAGGATTTTGTGACCTTTGGGGGGGGGGTCAGGGGGGTCAACTTTGGTGACCTTTGTGACTGACTTAGTGACCTTTGGGGGGTCAGGGGGTCAATTTTGTGACCTTTAGGGTCGGCTGTTGTAGACTGGTTCCACTGTCGGAACGATGGAGTTAACTGGAGGAGGCTGCAACAACGTCCGGTCGACTACTGCTGGCAGGTTCCACTGGTGGAACAATGAAGTCGGCTGGTTGAGGCTGCACAGGTGTCCGGTTGGCCGGATTGCACTGACTGGCTGCTGGGCTGATGTGGATGTCGACTACTGCTGGCAGGTTCCACTGGTGGAACGATGAAGTCGGCTGGTTGAGGCTGCACAGGTGTCCGGTTGGCCGGATAGCACTGACTGGCTGCTGGGGTGATGTAGATGTCGACTACTGCTGGCAGGTTCCACTGGTGGAACGATGAAGTTGGCTGGTTGAGGCTGCAGAGGTGTCCGGTTGGCCGGATTGCACTGACTGGCTGCTGGGGTGATGTGGATGTCGACTACTGCTGGCAGGTTCCACTGGTGGAACGATGGAGTCGGCTGGTTGCGGCTGCACAGGTGTCCGGTTGGCCGGATTGCACTAGCTGGCTGCTGTGGTGGTGTGGATGTCGACTACTGCTGGCAGGTTCCACTGGTGGAACGTTGAAGTCGGCTAGTTGGGGCTGCACAGGTGTCCGGTTGGACGGATTGAACTGACTGGCTGCTGGGGTGGTGTGGATGTCGACTACTGCTGGCAGGTTCCACTGGTGGATTGATGAAGTTGGCTGGTTGAGGCTGCACAGGTGTCCGGTTGGCCGGATTGCACTAGCTGGCTGCTGTGGTGGTGTGGATGTCGACTACTGCTGGCAGGTTCCACTGGTGGAACGTTGAAGTCGGCTAGTTGGGGCTGCACAGGTGTCCGGTTGGACGGATTGCACTGACTGGCTGCTGGGGTGATGTGGATGTCGACTACTGCTGGCAGGTTCCACTGGTGGAACGATGGAGTCGGCTGGTTGCGGCTGCACAGGTGTCCGGTTGGCCGGATTGCACTAGCTGGCTGCTGTGGTGGTGTGGATGTCGACTACTGCTGGCAGGTTCCACTGGTGGAAAGTTGAAGTCGGCTAGTTGGGGCTGCACAGGTGTCCGGTTGGACGGATTGAACTGACTGGCTGCTGGGGTGGTGTGGATGTCGACTACTGCTGGCAGGTTCCACTGGTGGATTGATGAAGTTGGCTGGTTGAGGCTGCACAGGTGTCCGGTTGGCCGGATTGCACTAGCTGGCTGCTGTGGTGGTGTGGATGTCGACTACTGCTGGCAGGTTCCACTGGTGGAACGTTGAAGTCGGCTAGTTGGGGCTGCACAGGTGTCCGGTTGGACGGATTGCACTGACTGGCTGCTGGGGTGATGTGGATGTCGACTACTGCTGGCAGGTTCCACTGGTGGAACGATGAAGTTGGCTGGTTGAGGCTGCACAGGTGTCCGGTTGGCCGGATTGCACTGACTGGCTGCTGGGGTGATGTGGATGTCGACTACTGCTGGCAGGTTCCACTGGTGGAACGATGAAGTCGGCTGGTTGAGGCTGCACAGGTGTCCGGTTGGCCGGATTGCACTGACTGGCTGCTGGGGTGATGTGGATGTCGACTACTGCTGGCAGGTTCCACTGGTGGAACGATTAAGTCGGCTGGTTGAGGCTGCACAGGTGTCCGGTTGGCCGGATTGCACTGGCTGGTTGCTGGGATAATGTAATCTTCGAAAAATTTTCACCGGACCCAAATTTTGTAATATAACAATTTGAAATGCTAATAATTTTAAGAGTTGCTTCCCTAAAAACTTTTTTTTAAACCACTGCTTGATATCTAGAAAACTTTTCTGAAGGACAACCAGAATTACTTTAGAATAATTAAATTTGTCTCGCAGCCCGTAGTTAAGCTGAAGTAGGATGCTCGAAATATAAAAAACACGTTATTATTATTATCTGTACGACTGTTCAAGTTTATCTTTCAAGAAATTCTTTGAAGTTTAATCTATCTCGAAAATCTAACCAAGTTTAATATATCTAAGGGTATGAAAGCTTGCCCCGAGAATGAAAAGGTTTATTAAAGATACAATCTTATCTGTTTTGTAGTTGATTTATGTTTTCCTCCTTGTTTTGTTGTACATCACCCACCCGCAGATTGTTTGGACACGTGGATTTTGGACGGGCAAACTGTTTGTTGAGTTCGTTCTTTTGTGTGTTTGGATGTTACAGATGGAGCACAAAGTATAGCTTTTGAGGATGCTGCTGTGGAGTAATCCAGGCTGAGGCCCTTGTTGATGTTTTGGTCGTTATCACTAATGCTTTTGACTGTTGACTGATGTGCGCCTGTTAGAAGCTTGGGAGGAAGCAGTGTGCAGTTGTATGTTCAGTTGGCAGTTCTGCATGCGTCGAAGCGCCAAATGACAATGTACTGGTCCTCTTTTGACAATAGGGGGGCTCTGACTTATTGTCGTCTTTAGATTACTTGGGTTCAAAACTTGGGCTTGTTAAGATTACCTTTATTTCATGGCTTTAGCACGACACGTGCTCTTTGTTCAATCGTATATTTTTTGGCTTATCAAAAGAATTTCACAGGAATCAAAGTTTTTGCGGCAAAACATGGTATGTCAGAATCAAAGAGAATTATCGACGTCGATAACACATATATGGTTTGTATGATTTCTTGGTAGTCATACAAAGATCATACAAAAAATAAAACCTACTCTCAAAAGGCTGCAATCGCTATGCTCATGGTTACTGATACGAAAAAAATAACAATCAAAGATGCATATGTTCTTTTCGTTTCATGAATGGTCCAAATACGATTTCTTGGATATCTTGCTAGGGTCATTTATGAAAACTTGGATTTCATACAAGGATCACATATGATTTCGTTGGTTTCATACAAGGGTCATATATGATTTCTTTGATCTCATTCAAGGATCATACACTTTTTTAAGCGCTTATTCTTGCTTTTCTTGAATGCTTTTCTTGAATTGTTCGTCTATGATTTCTTGGATTTCATGCTAGGGTCATTTATGAAAACTTGGATTTCATACAAGGATCATATATGATTTCTTTGGTTTCATACTAGGATCGTACTAAGAAATCGAGTATGGACAGTATAAAATCATATATGATCCTTGTATGAAATCAAAGAAACTTCAACCCGGGGTATCCTGGCAGGGTAAGTTGGGTTTTGGTGACAATTTTTAACACCTTTCTTCGGTCCTATGGCTTTATTCCGACTGTTTATGATCAAAGCGTCCGGTATTGATGAGATCATATTTGTGCAAAGATAAGATCATATTTGATCCAGAATCACTTTCTCAAAGAGTTTTGTTTCTTGCGACGCATTTCGCATGTTTGCGACGCACTTATACTTTTAAGGGTATAATTTTAATCACATTTGAGTTGTTCATTCTATTAGTAAATGCAGTAGTTTCTATAAGATCTTATTTGTTCGACTTTTCTTGTTGTACAGCCAGTTTTGCTACGTCGTTAAGCTGCTTTTACTTTTCTTGTAAAATGCTATCACTCTTTGTGGGGACTTTTGAAACGGAGGAACCTGGTACAGCACGAAACACGAATTGTTGTGATATTATTTATTCAGGAAATAATCAAGGAAGTAAACAAGAAGACAGAACAGGTTTTCAACGCTGCCAAAGATACCTTTTGGAGATGGAAAAGGTCTTCTTCCGTTCAATTTCAGACGGATGATGCGAACAAACAACTATGTCAGGACTACCAGACTAAAGGTACGGACAAGAGCATCCCTTTTTAATCGCAGTGCTTCTGTTCAGGGAGCGAGACGTCAATGGTTCGAATCCCGGCGTGGTAAATTTTTTTTGCACCCTTAAAGAAAAAATTATCTAGGCTACAGCCCCTGAATTAAATAGCCGCCTGTCTTTCAAGAGAAATTCTTCCGGCATTAGTCGGTTTATGTTTCATTTAACCAACCGTCACTTCTGAAGACTTTGATTGGCCACCTTTATCGGTTTATTACAGACCTCATTCAGCGTTGTTTGACTGCTTCAGATATAGTGCTGTTAAAAGAAGATTTTGGGGATCATAAATAGTAAATAGGTTTATTCTGCTTCATGTTTTTTCCCAACCGGGGATCCGTTAACACAGATTACAGTGAACACAGCTGGATAAATTCAGAATGGACCGCTGAAAATTTGTGTAATCAAAAAAACTTACCGCAACCTAAAGTCAAAATTTTTTTGATTACTAATCAACTAACAGATGCCGGTAAATTTTTACTTTTAGAAAAAGAAAAAAATTCAAAATTGTTTTTAATTGCTCTCGAATGAGAAGCAATTATTGTAAACGCGTGTGTCTTTTTTAATGCAAAATTTTTGCTTGACCGTTTTAGTGCTTCTCTTCTGGATTAATCTTTGACTTCTCAAGTGAATTTGTCAAGCACTTCTTCTTAATTTTTGAGTGATTTGAACTGTTTTAACTCCGAAATAAAGTTTGTTCTTCAAATAAAACCGACTGTTAGAGATGCTATGACAAAACCCTGATAGTCGAGTGATTATAATCACTACAATCGCTCGACTATCAGGGTTTTGTCATAGCATCTCTAACAGTCGGTTTTATTTGAAGAACAAACTTTATTTCCGAGTTAGAACAGTTCAAATCACTCAAAAATCAAGAAGAAGTGCTTGACAAATTCACTTGAGAAGTCAAAAATTAAACCAGAAAAGAAGCGCTAAACCGGTCAAGCAAAAATTTTGCAAAAAATTTCGCAAAAAAAACACACGCGTTTACAATAATTGCTTCTCATTCGAGAGCAATTAAAAACAATTTTGAAATTTTTTCGGAAAATTGCTCTTGACTGACTGACAGGCGCGACGTTACTTAAATTTTATGGGTGCAAAAATTTCAGACGAGGGTATGGATCGAACCTCGAGAGAGGCATTATAATGCCTCTGTCGAGGTTCGATCCATACCCTCGTCTGAAATTTTTGCACCCATAAAATTAACGTTACGTCCCGCCTGTCATTCAAGAGCAATTTTTCGACGTTAATCGGTTTTGTTTAGGCACTAAATATGAAAAAATATTGTGATGCCAGAAAAATATATTTGGATAAATTTCAAGTTATTAGCAACTCTGAGGACAACTAGAGGGAATAACTAACATTTCTCGTAAATTTTGAAAGAAAAGTTTTACATGCAAATTTGCTACCTAGACACCGTTATAACAAGTTCTTGATTGACAATCTTGAAATGTTTTAAGAGGGCTTGAATAGACAATTTCTCGTTCTGATCCAAAAAAGAATAAAAAGTTTTAAATTATTTGAAAAAAAAAATTAAATTTTAACCCTGGAATAGAAAACCCTAGAAATTTAACCCTAGATTTTTAACCTTTAATTGCCCTCGAATGAGAAGCAATAATTGTAAATGTGTATGTTTTTTAATGCAAATTTTCCATCACCGTTAAAAAACAAACCTTAATTGAAATAATTTTCTATAAGAAAAAATTGATGACATACTCTTCTTTGAAAATTAATATTTTCTAAACTTGGAAATATTAGCAAGAAATTTCATTCAACCTAAAAAACAAAGCTACCAAACAAGAGTAAACAAATAGAAAAGATTTAATCTGCACTGAAGCGCTTTGCCAAGTTGTCATTTTTTAGGCATCAAATGAATGAATTGTTAAAGGATGACATCAACCATTGGGTACGAACTGTTTGCTGATCTCTGCTATTTCTGTACAATGACCTCAAAATATGGCTCTAAACGTGTATTTAGAACTATTTCCATTTATTGGGAACAAGGGACGTAAATATGGTTTCAGTTGGCATTAGTCAAGTCTGATTTTTGACTTCTTGGATTTTTTACATTTCTGCCCGCAGTTGGTCATTCATCCTGAATAATTAAACGGCAATAAATAGTAAAAAAGAAATTCTCATCTCTGACGTGTTTTGGAAGTTGTGATTGCTTTGAACAGTAATTTGACGCATCGTGCAAGGATGGCATCAAACATTAGGGGCATCATTTTTTCCTGATAAGTGCTGTACCAATATAATGACCTCAAAATATTGCTTCAGAGGTGAATTATGATGTGACAAAAAGTCTCTGGTTATTATTCGTCAAATCAGGTTTTTGATGTTAAGAAATAGACATAAATTTAAGTACAGTTAAATTGCCTAAATTCGAATAAGTTCAAGTATTTTCATTTGGGGTTTGTATGCCCTCAATCAAATCAGTTTGATAACGTAAACAGGTTTAAATTATTAATCAGCAAAAAAACTAACAACATTCAATACAAAAAAAATCACTAGAACTCCAACAATAATTTTTTTTCTGTTGTAATGCAGCTTCTATTTGGTTTTGGGACCAAAAATTTTTTACACCGCTAGTAAATAATACGAAATTACCATTAAACACAAATCTTTAACAAGAGATATTTCAAATGTTGTCCGAAAATGTAATCAATTTGGCTCGCAAAATTCAAAACAATTTGATCTCCTCAGTTTGTTTTATTTTACTTAACTTAATGATTATCAGTAGTTGAACATTTTTGCCCCTTGACGCATCAATATCAAGAATTTAAGGTTTTTCTAATAAATTTTGGGTTTATGCCATTCCTTTTCGTTAAAAAATTTTACAAATCTTTTGAGTCAGGTCACCAGTGGTTGGCGAGGTCACAGTGTATTTACCAGAGGTTGGTGCCAGAGTATATCAGTGCAGAACCATTGAAACCAGTTTTAAAGTATGACCAGTAGATCATGGGATGTTTTAGATGGGCTACTCTTCGGTTTTTAGCGGTCCCGGGTCGAGAATATTTCCAAAAATTATGTAAGAAATATGCTGAAATGCGCTCAATTTTCAAAAAAAAAACAGCGCAAAAACCTTACATAATAGTGCGCTGATATGCGCTGAAAAGTGCTAAAACTTTGTAAGAAATGCGCTGAAATCCGCTGAAATTTCAAAAAGTTCAGCTCTTTTCTTTCGCTCCGAGGCTCGAAACCCGATCATTGTGTCTCATCTATCAATTAATCCACTGCGCTATTGAGAACTGAAATGCTTCCCATTTAATTTGAATATATAATAATAAAACGTTTGATATGAAAAGCGCCAAAATTATGCAAGAAATGCGCTGAAATATGTGCTGAAACTTATGTAGGAAATGTGCTGAAAATGCGCTGAAATCATGCAAGAAAAGCGCTGAAGATGCGCTGAAAGTTATGTAAGAAATGAGATGAAAATTATGTAAGAAATGGGCTGAAGGTGCGCTGAAATTTTAAAGTTTCAGCGCCATCTCGGAATTTCAGCGCAATCAGCGCATGTCTTACATAACTTCAGCGCATTCAGCGCATTTCTTACAAAAAGATGCACTGAAACGGCGCTGACATCTCGACCCCATCTTACAAAGGCTGTTCCAAATACTTTTGAAATGTCGAGTGTTAACAAGTGTAGGGTTCAATATGATTTTTATGTGGGATCCACTCAGATTATTGCGTTTGATAACACAAGATAGTTTCTCTATGAAATGCTATCAAAATATTTTAGTAGCTGCAAGTATTAACCTCAAAATTATTTAACTAATCTGCTCAACTTTCTGGCAGAATAGAATTTTTCAACTGTTAATCTACTCACTAGTTATGAAAAGACTCTAAAGTCAAGGGGGACGATAGTATCCCAAACGGGGAGGACATACCTAAAAGGTCGAGGACATACCTAAATTCAGTACACACTTTTTTCATGGGCCCATACATGTCTTTCCACAACCCAGGGTTAGACCTCGACTTATGAAAAGAAATTATAATTCTAGTAGGGAGTTCCAATATTGACTATAAATACACAGTCCAGTTCCTAACTAAAGTCGAGGTAAGGTCTTTTCATAGCAAATTAAATTTGAGCATGGTTCTTTAATAATAGTTCGAGCGTGGTCGTCTTTTCATGAGCCGAGGATTGTATTTTGTGAGATTATTAACAGTTAATTTTTCCTATTGTAGATGTGTAACATCTACCAGCAACACCAAAGTAGTGTTGCAACAGACAGTCCACCTTCGAAAAAAAACAGTTGGATTTGTGCCAAAAAATCTTAAGAAACTTTGAATTCTTAAGATAATTTAGTTTTTTCAATTAACCAATATAGCGAATTTGTTTGGCCGAATTCAAATAGTTAACAAAGCTCTAACAATCGACATTTCATCAGCAATGAGTTTAGTTTGTTATAATTTAGTTCATTTGATTTCAAAATGCGTTTTTTTAAGTTCGTTTAATAACACAGTTCGTTTTTCGAGAAAATATGAGAAACATTGAACAATTTGAACGGTAAAACCCGTTGGCTACGTTATAAGCAAAGGCCAATTTTCAGTGCAAATGTAACTTTTTTCTCGAGCACCATTTTTGAGTCGAGCATCATTTTTGGGCCAAGTTAAAGTCCAGCATCAAAAATTTTGGTCGAGCCAAAGTTTAGTTGAACGATTAGGTCCAGCTAAAGTCTATTCATGGGCTATTTGAGTCTAGCATGGTCTTTTCATACCACTTTTTGGTCAATCAGGGTCTTTTCATATGTCGAGGCCTAAACCTGGTAAATGGAAACAATCAATCTCACTCTTTTCTTGTCGAGTCATGTCCTTATGATAGACTATTATAGTCGAGAAAAAGTCTGTTCATGTTTAAAATACATGGTCTTTTCATGTATCTAACGAAATTCTTTTCATGGGTAAATTTTTCAAATAAAAATCTTCTCATAGATTAACACAGTTTTTTCGAAGTTCATTATTTCAATAAAACAAACCTTAAAGGTTCTCAGGTCAAACTTAAAAAACATGATTTCTGAGGTATTTTAGAATAAATTTTGTGGCTTTTCTCTTCCTCCCTTTTCACTACGGGTTGGCGACCGGCAGTGATGGACTCACTAGCATGGCAGACTTATAACGAATGTGGCGGATTCAAATACGAATCATTCCATAATTACTCATATATATATATATATATATATATATATATATATATATATATATATATATATATATATATATAATTATAGAATGAGTTGCTCAGCTAAAGTATTTTCGAATGTCTCTATTGAGCCAAAATTGGAGCGTTCGTAAAGAAAACTTTGGTCGATAGCAATTTTTTGAATTGTTTACCACAGCGTCACTCTCTTCGATGTGTTTTTGATAGTCGGGACGGGGACAAATATCTCGAAAAAATTTTCAAAACAACCGGTTTATACCTTTGTGCTTTTTTGTGAGTCCACGAAGTCTATTCTGTTGCGATTGATTCAGACAATATAATTTATATTTACTTTTTGTTTGTCTGTGTTTTCAAAAGTTTTCCACTTCAAAGGAAACTGCTGGCTTTTTTGGTTTCTCGTTTTCTGTCTTCATGATAGTTCTGGGTATGGCAAACTCTAATGGTGAGCTGTTGGACAAAATTTTCCACCTTGCCATTAAGTTCTAGTTTTGGTTATATGATTTAAAGCTTGCCTAGAAATCAAAAATTGCAAACAGAACAAAAAACTGTTTACCGTGAGGATACACTGCATGATAAATTTTATCGTGGCCTTGATGGGTTTTCCTTTTTTCAATACTTTGTCGAGACATTCTTTTTTGTCAATAACTTGTCACGAAGTGCTTCATCGGTCGGTATACTGTTTAGGTTGACAGCTTTTGGGTAAAAATACAGTCAAAGTTCTCACCAAAGTCAATACAAACTCTTTTCATGGCCAATTTTGGTCGAAAATCGTCTTTTCATTGACAATTTTGGTCGAGGAAATGGTATAAAATTCTTGACACACCATGTTTCAGAGCTGAAGCTGCTATTTACTATTGAAATGTTCTAGTTCAGCACTGAAATGTTCTAGGGCCCAATTTGGGGTAGCAAATTTTTTACATCAGTTTATTTTTCCCTTGGGAACGCAATGATTCTGACTGTAGGGGAGTTTGAGTTCTGCGAGAAATACAAAGACGAGGAGGCTTGCGAAGCAATATGTGGGAGTGAGTCAACTTTATTCTGCAGTGAGGCCTACGAGGAGACCCAAAAGTTGCAACAGAAGATTGAGAAGCTCAAGGACATGACTGAAGAGTATGACAAAGTAGCCCTAGAATCAGTCAGGTACACAGACACAATTAAGGCTGTTTAATTGATATAAACATTAGCATTAATCATTACTATTTAATAGCAACTTAAATACAGCTCATATAAAACATCTAGCCTAATTCGCCACCCGTTCGAATTCACGTTATTTAAAAGATTAGAGAAACGCTCGAAATGAGAAGAGTTTGATCAGACATATAGAAATGGTTCCCGGGCCAATGTGTCAGAGCTAAAAAAACGCAAAATTATGTAAGATTTGATGTGAATGAGCTGACCATCACCGTTTCTATGCCTAATTTTGCATTTTTGTATAATTTGCATAATTTTCTTTTCTATAGTTTTGCGTTCTTAAGCGTAGATGTTACATAACTCTGGCTTTTTAAACGTAGATCTTGCGAACATTTTGGCGTTTCTAAGCGTTGATGTTGCATAAATTAACGTTTCAATGTTTTAGAGTAAATTCAAAATATTAGCGTTGATCTTACAAAACTGAGAATTTAAGTTAAAGTCCAGCTTACGCTAGCTAAAGGCTCAAATCTTTGATTTGATCTTACATAAAATAACGTTTAACTTAGCGTTGATCTTACAAATATTCAATACTTAATAGTAGCCATTAGTGAACTTTTTGGTTCCATAGCCTTTTGTTCAGTTTCAAAAATTCAAAACTTGAGTTCATTTTACAAACTTTTTAGATCTTTTTAGCTCAAAAACAAAAAGTGCAACGCAGCAAACAGTCTGTTCTTCTTTCATTCTTTCTTTAAAGCTTGCGCTATAGAAATCATATTGCTTACGTCAATTTCAACTTATATCTTATACCACGTATGACAAAAAAACTTCAAGTTGAATGTTTAGAAACTGACAAAAAGAACTGCGCTTGAAGCGTTTTTACATCAGAATCTGAACCCTTTTCCCATACAATAAAGTTGCATTATATCTCAGTTAAAACAAAAGATATGATTTCAGAATACTTTTTTTCGAACACTTTTACCATTTATTTGTTAAGTAAGGTGCATTATTTACAAAGTTGAGTGGGATAACAACTTCAAGTCATGGACATTGGAGAATCTTCAAGTAGTTATGCAAACGACACATCAGATATGAGTGGTGATAAAAATCTGTCAAAAAATGAACTATGGAAAACTGTTGTTGATCTGGTCGAAACTGACAAGAATCATGAATTAAAAATTCAAGAGTTGGAAAAAAGCAGCAAGAGATGAACGATCGCCTGAGAGCACAAGAAAGTTATACTAGCAAAGACTGTGTGATCAATTGTAATCCACCATTCGATTCAAAAGATCAACGGAAGGTGCTTTGTTCTTTTTTGATAAATATCTTGGAATCAAACAGCGGGAGGACCGAATAAAAGGCTGTATGCTTCCTGGCACGGGATCACATGTTTGCCTTGACTCAGTAATATGCAAGTTAGCTTTTTTTGGCGAAAATATCAAGTACTTGGGGCAAAAAAGAAATTGAAAAAGTTGAAGAACCCATTGAACAATTTGAACATGTATATCAACGAGAGGCTACCAATGCATGAAGCGCAAATCAACAGTGAAGCTAAAAAGATTGTATGATTACATCCACTAAAAACCGAGCAGTATCCGTTATGGTCCGGAACTTTCAAAACGAAACTTCATTCCAACCCGTCAACTATGTCAACGACCTCAATAAAGTCAAAAATGCCGTGTTGAGAGACTCGGCCAGAGGAAAACCGAAAATTGGCATCAAGTATGATCAAACATTAAGATCAAACGAACAAGAAAAATATTCTCCCGAAAGGAAAAAGCAGAGGAAATACTAAACTGGAAGAGACCTGCCACATTTCTAATACTCAATAATTTTTGTTTAAAATAATTTGAAGTCGTAACTTTGAATCCAATCCAGTACCAGTACTTCACTTTTTTGTAGACAAGTGGCTCTTGTATAAATTAAACGTGACATTTAGTGTATTTCACCAACTGCGACAAACCCAGCCTTTTTTTCGGCTTTAGGTTTTTTATTTAATTTTAGAATTATCTGCTTTAGTGCTCGCGATCTGCGCAGCCCAAAGATGAACATAATTTTTTAACAGTCAAGAGAATATCAGGAGGAACAAAACTCTTGCGATATACGCAGATTAGTTGTTTAGAGCTCGAGATTCATTTTCAGTCGTTCGGAATTTGCATTATTCGCAAATAACGAATGACAACTGATAATGAATCCTCCGGAAAACCAGAAAAGTTTGTCAAAATACTGACTGGAGACATGTTTTTTTGTGATATTCGCGGAATATGTGTCAACCAGTCGGAGTTCTTTCGTTTTGATAACCGTGTAAAAAAGAATGCACATAGAGCTTCATTTTAAAATAAAAAAAGTGGGTAAAGTGTTCTAATTCAATTAAGAGCATAAAATAACTTAAACGATGAAAAATTTTGTTTTTCTATTTTATTGCAGGGCATAATATCAATCTAAAAAATTTAAAACATTTTGGGCTTTTTTTTCGCGCAACAAGAAACAGAGCCATTGGCTATATGCCTAACCGAAACGTGGCTCGAAGATGCCAGAAACATCAAATGTTTATCGCTTAGTAGTTACCAGCTGCTTCGCACAAGCAACCAAAAAATAGGAAAAGGAGGAGGAGTTTCATTTTTTGTGAGGGAAGGCGTGGTGAAAACGTTTCTGCAGAAGGTTTCTAGTAGGAACTGTCAATTGCCAACAATTAAAATTGAAAGCAAAAATTATGAAAAAGCTCTGGTTTTGACTGTTGTATACCTCAAACCTAATACAAGTTTATCGGAGTTGTCAAAAAGTTTTTAAGAAAACTTTGAAATATTGACAATCACGCCAAAAGAGATGCATTTAATGTGCGAAGATTTGAATATTGTTAACTCAAAACCTAATGCGAAATTTTTGACGTTAAAAAATGTTTTCGGTATGAACGGGTATGATCTTAGCAATATGTCTCTGACAGGATTCATCAGGGAGACCAATAACTCTCAAACAAGACTTGATGTGGTATATTGCGCACAGGAATTGCAAGTAAACGTTCTAAAATCTATAATAACTGATCACTACACTGTTCACACTGAACTAGATGAGGAAACCAAAGAAACAGGGTTTAAAACACAAGACTACTACAGAAATTGAGCTGTTCTGGAAAACAATTCAGTGTTAGAATAGCTAGTGCTTAAATTGAAACAGAAATTACAAGGTTCCAAAAAAATTTGTCTCTTGGACTGCGACTCAGCATTTGAAAAGTTTCAACAAACTGTTTTTGATGCAATAAAACATTATGAGCTAGAGAAGAAATCAAAGACTCTCAGACATTAGTCATGGATCGATAACTCAATAAAAAACCTTGCAACAAAAAAACCAAAAACTTTATCAAAGATATATGCAACAGAAAACAAATGACAATAGAAAGAGATTTAATGGAATTAGGAATGTGCTACAGAAAAAAGTGCTCGAAAAAAGAGAAATTTTTATCAAACGTTTTTAGTTAGGAACGCCAAGCGTACTACCAAAACATTCTTCGATAATCTTAAAAGTTTAGGAGGAGACACAAAAAAAACAACTTTAACGCAGGAAGAGACTGAAAGTTTCAACAAATTTTTCACCCCCATTGGGAAAACTTTAGCTGATAAACTGGATCCAGAAGAAAAAAACAGCACCAAATATACAAACATCAATAGCATGTTTCTACAACAAAATCAGCGAAAAAGAGCTCTCCGTGGCAATCCAAAACCTGAAAAAAATACAGCTCAGATTACAAAACTCTCAACAATTTTATACTCAAGAAAATGCAGTTTGCTATTGTCCCAACTCTTACCTATTTTGGTCAACAAATGTTCTGAAAAGAGCGTTTTAATGAACTGCTTAAAGAAAGCCGTAAATATCCCACTTTATAAAAAAAAGATTCTAAAGTTGCTGAAAATTACAGATCAATCAATTTGCTGCCAACAATAGAAAAATTGATTGAGGAATTGGTTCTGGAAAAATTCAAACTACTAAACAAAAATCATTTTGGGTTTAGGCCAAAAAAAGTGCACTATTGAAGCCTTGCTATCTTTTATTGAGAGCATCAGGCCAGATTGGAGGATGGTATTGCAGAAACTAAAGCTGTGTTCATCGATCGCAAAAAAGCGTTTGGTACAGTAAAACATAGTATTCATTCGGACAAACTAAACAACTTGGAATTGAGGGGTCACCTGCAAAATTTTTGAAATCTAATCTAAGAAAATGTGTAAATTCAGGAAATGTATACTCCAATTTTGCAGAAGTCGATTATGTGGTAACACAGGGATCAGTACTTGGACCACTTCTTTTTCTTGTGCATATAAAAGACATAGTTGATTACTGTAGTCAGAACTGTTTGACCTTATACGCTAAAGATACTGTTGTTAAACAAAACAAGAAGTCAACAACTAATGTTTTCAGCCAAACTTTGGACCTGGTTAGTGATTACCTCATAAAAAACAAACTGACTATGAACTACAAAAAACTTGTTTTATGAACATGAAAGCCAGAAGCAGAAGTTCACAGCAACAATTAAAAATGAAAGAAATAGACCTAACACAAAGATCATCACTGGAATACTTAGGTATAGAACTGGATGACAATCTGAATTTCGGCAATCATATTCAAAAAACTTTTGCTCAAATTTGAACAAATTCTCAGGGTTTTTTAACCGGCTCAGATCGATTTTAACTGTTAAACAACTATTATTAACAAGCAAGGTATATGTCCAGCCTGTTGTGCGCTATGGCGTACTAGTCTATGGAACAAGTAACAGAACCCTAATTTTGCCACTTGAGTCAAAAGTAAAACAAACTACAAGAATTGTTATTAATAAGCCTAAATCAACCTCCACTTGCCTGGAACGAGAATCAAATCACAGTTACTCGATTAGAGTCATGCAACCTTTTGAGCTGCTGAAAAAATTAGCTGAAATTTAGAGAGCAGGATGCCAAATTTATGGTCACAAAAATGTAATTACTAGAAAACAAATTGATACAGTGCAAGCTCAAAGAGTCCAATCAAAGCAACTTAAAACTGCAAACAAAAGCAGCGGCCTAAATCCTAAAAGCTTAGCAGTAATAATACGAAAATTGCTTGACTTCATTTCAAAATTCGATCCTAATTTTATTTTAGAAGTGCAAAGTATGAGTGCAAGAGAACTTAAGCAATTCTTATCTAGTTTCAGGGACAATTTTTTTGTAGACAACTTGGAACTTTTTGCTTTAATTTATTATTAAAAAATCGATAGATCTCATAAAATTCAGAATAAGGTTTTGAGGTTTTCCCCCCTATTTTCTCTTACTTTGACACGCCACGCATTCACTACATTGATCATAGTAATGGTACTGGTCATCGCTAGACTAGGACCTCGTGGACCTATTGATGACCTGTCGAGTAGATTTGATATTATGGTACATAATTTATACCATGTGTTGCGAACAAGTGTACATCCTACTCGAGAACAATTTATTATTATTATTGTTTTAAGTATTAAATTTGTGTGACGAATGTGAGACGAAAATTGACAGATCTCATCGTCTCACCAGCACAATAAAGGAAAACATTGAAGCTTTTAAAATAGTAAACTTTGAAACTTTCGTCAAATTTCAGATTGTACGTAAAGTCTGAGTCAGTTAGAAGATTTGGTCAAGGTTTGGTCCAACTAAAAGAAACTACTTCTTAACTTTCGTGTTTTATTTTGCAAACATTTAAAAAACAAATATATATATATATATATATATATCTCTTGTTTCCCTGCAAATCTAGGGTTGATCCTACAAAGCCCGTTGTTCCAAAAAATATTAGTAACTTCTTCACAATTTGTGTTGACTGAAATTGCGAGACAAGTTCCGACCAGCTCAGGGATTAAATTTAAAATTTCATGAAGCAATTTTTTTTATCCAATAAGCATGCGGTATCGAGCCAATGCTAAAAATTTGGGTACTAATTATAGCGTAAGGGTTAAGTTACAGAAGTTTTGTAATTTTACAATATTAGGTTTTCTTCAAAAATTGGTCTTTCTCTTTCTTAATTCAAAAGGAATTACTGTAAATTGTCCATTGAATTGATGAGTCTATGAAAATTGTCTAGTTGTCACGCAGAACATTCTGTTCTTGAGGCAAGACAAATCACATCTCTAAAAGTTTCTTGTACATCTAAACTTTTGACATTCATTTAGACACAATTCTTGACAAATAAAGAAAAGAAATTAATTATAAGGCACTTATTTTCAAAAGTTCATTCATGATATCAAATATAAAAAGAGTAAGATTAGAAATAGGAGTGTCAAAACTAAAAAGTGACATATCAGAGTTTGTTTATCTTTTCAATTCCCATATCTATTTTTTATATTTCATTCTATTGGAAAAATCTGTAGAACTATATTAAAGTAAGTACTAAAAATGAGTACATTGAAGGGAGGAGGATCCCATGAAAGATAAAAGTCCGTAAAAAGTCAGTTCCGTAAAAAACTAAGTAAAGAAAAAATAAGAAAAAAAAATTTCCAAAAAAATAAACATTTTTGCTTGATTATCTGTGAAAAAAGTCTTCTGTGACATCTACGTCTAATCATCTTCATTCAAGCTTAGAATTTTTCAAAAACTATTTTAATTAAGAGAAATCATATTTAAAAAAAAATATGTTCAAGTTTTTGTATATTGCTAGAGCTATTTGGAGTGCTACTCCATCAAACCGTTTCATTTGATCTTTAACTTTCCTCTGAAAAAGACTTCATCTGTTACCTAAATTTTCCCGAAAAATGGTGTTTTTTATTCAATTCTGACAAATAGTTCTTGTTCTGTAATTTTTTTCACAAAACCGTCATTTTAAAAATCCATTCTTTAAAAACTTGAAGTGTGTTGAGTCATTCTTAACAGGCATTTGTGCAGAGCTACTTTTTCAAATACGTCATTTCAAAAATTGCTGTTATTTGAAGTTGTTTTGTTTTTGTAAAATTGTTTTTCAAAAATGCGTTTCTGAAAAATAGTTTTACGAGTAACAGTTAAGTTTTGCTTATCCGAAACATAAATTTTAGGATTATCTAGTGCTGAAAAAGAAATTGGTTGGCATTACGAATAAGGAAAGAACTTTGCAGTAAAACCAAGGCAAACGATTATTGCCTGGTAACAATTAATCCCATTCCAGCATACCTACTCTTTATCTTTGATTTTCGATTGGATAGAACGAACCGTTATATGACGCTATGTCAGGAAGCGCGCTCTTCGTAGGTATGAACGATTGGGAATGGTTGTCTCCAGGGGGAATGGTCTCCATTGGGAATGGTTATGCTGGATCTCTGTTTAGAGAACACGGCTGGGCTAAGATATTTCTACTGACATGCAGACTTAAGTACGAGCACAAAGATGCAAAAGGAATCCTGATTGACAGCATAACTACAGACCCATTAGACTACAATGCACAAGAGCCATGGCTCTTCAATAACGTCAAAGTCGTTTTCTCCCTCAATCAAAAGAAAGTGGACAAAGATGACGAGAAGTACGAGATCAAAGATGCGAGAGTTGTGGTGTCCAAACCTTCCAACTTGCTCAATGTTTATGATCCCAATTCGGTCCAGCCATTCGCATCTGCAGTTGTTGATGAACTGAACCGAAAGTACCAGGAAGTTCACTTCTGAAAACAACATTGAATTAAGAGATTTTTTTGTTCAAGTACATTTATAGTCAATTGTATTACATTAACAAAAATTCAGATTATGACTTTCGATTGGTCAATTCAGGAAGTTCTCTCAGGTTTTTCTCTCAAGAGGGATGGATGGATATGTTCAAATTGTTTTTCTGACTATTGACTAATAAGCAAGCTTATACCATAATAGCTAGTTTATGAGCTTATTTAGCAATAGAGTGCCTACGAAAAACAATTTAAATAGTTTTGAAAAAGGCTTTTCTCTTTTCCAAGTTTCAATTGATGTTCAGAACGCCATTGAACGCAATTGAAGTTTGAAAGAAACTATTATTGTGTTCATTCATGTCTTTTTACGACTCAAAGAGAACTATTTTTCGTCTGCAACTTTTTACAGCCGAAGTAAGTGTTTATGACTTCCCGGGTCGAGGTGTAAACGCTAAAAATCACTAAAGAATGTAACAATTGAGGTGAATGCGGTGAAAAGATGTAAGAATTGCGATTTTGAGTGAGTGTTGAATGTGGTCAATGCGGCGGAAAAAATGAATTCACCGCTAAGAATCGCAAATCTTTCAAAAATTCACAGCTAAATTTAGCAAATATATTTGCCGCCGATAATGTTTCAAATATAAAGCGATGAATGGGATGAGAGCGGTGATAAAATAATTCGCCGTTAAAAACATAAACCGTGCAAAATTTCACAACTATTTTACCACAATTTTCTATCGACCCAAACTTTTTATGGAAATATGTAAGATTTGAGTTTAATCCGATGAAAACGTTCAAAAATTCCTTGCTTTTACAGCAAAATTTAATGATTTGCGGCTATAACTGCAGTAATGGAAGCAAAGTTTGCTTTTTAAAAGAAAAAAACAATTTTTCGAGTTATGATTTTTTTACTACTGTAAACGTGCCATTTTTAAATAAATATCTTCGAAGCAAACAGGAGAGCTGGATGTTGTCATCAGCCCACAGCATACCGACATCGTATCTTTGGCCATTATGAAAGCTGTTGTTTCAAGTATTTTATGCGCGCGAGCATCCGCTGCGGATCGTGGGTCAACCTGCTTGTACGCGCCGTACGATTTCATATCATACCAGGACTTAACTTGACGAGCCATTTCATAATCCTGTTCGACATTGGCTTTGAAACATGTTGAGACTACAAAATTCTAAAACTACAAAATTTCAAATTATTGTTTTCCATAAAGCTTATTGAATCCGAATTGAGCTCAATATTATCTTAGAAGTAAGTGAGAGATTGAAAAAGAATAGTTCAAATGCAGTAGGTCAGAGATTCCAACCCTTAAACAGTATCCTTTTAGCAAGAATTCAGATGAACGCGGCGAAAATAACAGTTTCAATGCTAAAAATTGCTAAAATTTTTTTACAAAACTTCAACACTGAAATTCTAAAAACTTAAAAAACCACTTTCAAGGCATTCGTTGTCAATTGTAGCCTGGTTGTTGTGATGAACTTGTTGAGTGTGGAAAGTTGCCTCTTTAAATTTCAACACTTGGTTCCATTCGTCAACGATAGTGTGTTCTAAAATGTGGCATACAGGGTTTGCAACAAATTTTGGCTGCTTGCTTGAGGAGTTAAGCCACTGCAAGACAGTAGTGCTGTCGGTCCACATAGAAACTTTGTTATCATGCACAGTAAGGGCTCGACAGATCTCTTGGTTCAACCGAGTGGCCAGTAAAGCAGCTTGCAGCTCTAGCTTTGCAATTGTCATCACCTTCATAGGTGTTAGGTAAGCTTTACCCAGGACGAACGCAATCTCCGTTTGGGGCCCACTCGAAGTAGTTACTCGGGCTCGGAGAAATGCAACGGCACTGAAAAATTCTTGTGAACTATCGCCAAACATGTGTAGTTCCAGGTGTTCAAATTTTCCGGAAAAGTAGCTCCTTGGTATAGTGATTTCGGCAAGCTTGGGTAGTTCTACACTCCATTCGAGGAACCTTTCAACAGAGTCTTTTTGTAATTCTTAATCCCAGTGCTGACACGCCAGATGTCCTTTAGTAACAATCGGGCACCAACAGTAAATGGTGCCACTAGGCAGATGGGATCGAATACCTTATACACACGAGGCTCAATACCAAGCGTTGTGTTAAAGACTTAGTTACTCTACTGGAGGTACCCCGACTCACAACTAGAGTATCATTGTTGTGATCCCATTTCAACCCAAGCACGTGCGAAGATTCCTCCTTAGATGAGGCTATTAATTTTGGTTCGGTCGACCGAGGTGACCCATCAATTCAATCAGCCAGGTTTGGTACATTGCTTACAAACTTAGTAAGCTTGAACCCACCGAGTTGGAGAAGATACACTAATTCTTTCGATATTTTGAGAGCCCTCTCAGGTGACTCCACCGAATCCAAGTAATCGTACATGTAGAAGTTTTCCAGGACGGCTCTGGTTGCTTCCGGGTACTGACTGACATTTTCTCGGGCCGTGCGTTGCAATGCATAGTTAGCGCATGTGGGCGAGTCTTCAGCCCCAAATATATGGCGCGTGTTTTGATACACTACAACATTTGTTTTGGGGTCCTCCCGCAACAAAAAAACGCAATGATGGCTGGTCATATTCAGGGACACCCACTTGGAGGAACATACCCTCGATCTCTGCAGAAACAATGAATTGATGTTGACGGAACCTCAGTAGTATAAGAATTTGGTTTTGGAGCAGGTCAGGGCCAGTGAGCAAAGATTTAATCAAAGAAGTACCATGGAACTTTGCTGCACCATTTAATACCCTGTTTACCCGCATTTTACCCGGTTTGTTCGGGTTGATTACGGGATGATAAGGTAAGTATCGCTCTTTATCCGACCACTGCATGACCTTGTGAGCATCATGGACTGTAATTAAGTAACCTTCTCCAAGTCTTCACGGATGGTACTAGCATAATTGTCGTTCAATGTTGTGTCTCTCGAGAGCCGCTTGTCGAGGGACTTGAGCTGTACGAGTGACGAAAAGTAGTTAAATTCAGGAGCTGGGTGTTGTCATCAGCCCACAACATACCAACATCGTATCTTTGGCCGTTATGAAAAGTTGTTGTTTCAAGTATTTTATGCGCGCGAGCATCCGCTGCGGGTCTTGGGTCAACCTGCTTGCACGCGCCGTACGATTCCATATCATACCTGGACTTAACTTGACAAGCCCGTTCATAATCCTGTTCGACATAGGCTTTGAAACATGGTGAGACTAAACTTGAATTTGACGGAAGTGGGCCGCTTAAAACCCAACCTATGGGCAAGCGAACAGCAAACTGTGAGCACTTTTTGTCGGCTGCAAAGTACTCTAACGGGCGGATGGCATGTTAGACATCCTGTCCAAGTATCATACTAATATTCCCATAGCTATGCTTTACTGGATCTAGGACGGCCAGATGTGGGTAAGGATCTTGCATGGACTTAAGGTCAATGATGTCGGAACCTACGCTTAATGTTTCCCTCACATAGGGACGCACAGTGAATGCTTCGAAGTCTTGATCTTTATGAAGTGTCACAGTCAATTGAACCACCTTTGTGTCAATTAGTTGTTCAGTGTTTATACACTTGACGGTCAGTTTTAATGCGGTACCCTGCAAACCGAGCCTATCTGCGAGACTATAGGATCCCAAGAGTTACAGCAAGCGGTATCGCATAGAACCAACGCCGTAGTACTAGTACCAGAAGAGTTAGTAAGTTTCAGTTCCGTGACCTGAAGGAGGCCTTTGAGATCCGACACGGAAGACAAAAAGTGTTGTTTTGCTTGGTTGCTGTTGACCGGTAGATGGCCTGCTAGTACCTGCGTTCGACTTCGAAGTATTGATGTTGTTGTTTGTTGAGGGTTTGGCTGGAAAAACCCTTTCAGCTCCCTGAAGTAAGGCGTTATGGGAGATGATGCATCCATCTTTTCTACGTTTACGGGAACGTTTGCACTGCCTGAACATATGTTTATCACAAAAACAAGAGAAACAGAGCTTTGCCTCAGCCACGACCTTGACTCTCTGCGTGGGAGTCTTTTCCTTAAAGACACGGCATTCCCACAGCTGGTGGCTGCCTTTGCATACAATGCAACTAGAGATTGGTGGTGACGGAGAACACTCTGGCGGCTTAACATTACTCTTGTGTTGCGTATTTGCAGCAAATGGCTTCTAATCAACCTTTGGTCTTGTTAGTGTGTTGTTGGTATCCTCAGTCCTTGCTTTAAATGCGGTATTCTTCATTAAATTGTGCGCTTTGGCCTTCTCTTTTAACCAGTCGTTGAAATCCAGAACAGTATTTTCACCCAATGCTTTTTGACCGTAAAAAGTGATCACAATTCCTTCGTATTGGGTTGAAGCTTCTGTACGGCGGTGTTGAGAAGCACAGCACCCTTTAAATCTGAATCGTATGAGAGCAATTTAAATACACCGACAAAATTTGAAAAGCACCGTGAATAGTTAATGATGTTGTCGCTATTGTGCATCTTCAATGGTGGAAAGCTGCTGAGTTTGTCCAGATGGGCACTTACGACCGCCTGTGGTTAGCCAAATTAACGTTCGAAGGTCCTCACTGCGTATTTGTACATTGGGCCGCAGTAAGCGAACTCAGCTATAGCTGTTTTAGCTTTACCAGCTACGAGGGTCTTAAGATATGTCAATTTAACGTCATCAGTTAGGGACTGAGAGTCAATTGCGCTTTTAAATTGACCATACCATTCGTGCCACTGTAGAGGATCCCCGTTGTATTGGGACAACTTCCATTCGGTTAGCGGGTGATTCCTCTTGCTAGTTAAGGCATCAGTGAATGCCTTAATCAAGCTTGCACTTTCAGATGCTGGCGCTGGAGGCGTGGGATGCGGTGGGCCACCCCAGCATAGTGGTATCGGAGCAGTATGTCCGTATGTTGGATGTATAACCGGCGTGACAAAAAGTGGCGCGATGTTAGTGGTTGTACAAAAGGGGTTAACAGGGATGCTACAGTTTGCTGCGTGGTTGCTATTAGGATTTTGCTGTGCATTCAATTGCAAGATGGGATGGCTGATGGCGGGGTTAGCTGTGCTGGGGGAGTATTCTGAGGAAAACGCCACAAATTTAAATCAGGGTTAGAGTTAAGGGGACGTTTCGGTGCGGTAGGATACGGTACCCGGCGGGATTGAGGTGAATGGACAATGTTTTATTGTGGAATGTTGGGGACGGGTAAGTATGTTGCTGTGCTCGCCGGAACGGGCGACGGAATCACGGGAGGCTGAGGATTAAATAATTGTTGAGGTGTGATTACGAGTGGCGGGTTCATGACTGGGTTTAGGTGTAGAGGGAATTTTTGCGGGGAATGGGCAATAGGGACTTGTGTTTGTTGGGCGTGGAATGTTTCTTTGAGATGGATTCTGTTGTTGTGGAACATGAGGGATGGCCAGATGTAATTGACCAGGCACGCTGGAGCTTTTTGGACCCAAGAACGGATTTACTTGTGGGTTTGTTGAAAATTGAGTTACAAAAATAGAGTTCGTTGGCAACATAACTCCGGGGAGGTTGCATAGGTGGCTGTAGTGGTGGGAGTGCAACATTTTGTACGTCGGCCGGTACTTGTTTCACTGCGTTCACCTTAAAACTGTTTGAGGGACTGTGTGCCTGTTCGCCCCTCTGATCGCTGAGTGATTGCTAAAGTTGGGCCTGGAGATATTTTCGATACAACGCTTCTTGCTGGGCAACAGAAATTGCAACTTCTGGCCGTGTGTACTGAGAAAGCATTTCAAGATGATTTATGTTATCGGCAACACTACTTGTGTTTTCTGGAGGGTTACTAGGGGTAGTATCCTAAACAAGAGGGTCAGCGGTTGCTGAACCAGGACGAGAAAGGTTTGACTCACTTGCAGCAGTCAATGACTTACCTGCTGGAAAAGAATATACCAATCCTGAACAAGTCTCTGACTTCTATCTGATCCCCTATCTTTAAGCAAATTCAGTTCACTTGAGTGGTGACTGAACAATGAATGATTATCCATTAATTCAGCCTCATCTAATTTAGCGGCGGCAACACGCTGGCGGTGGTCTTCCTCCAATTGTTGAAGTGCCATCTGCTCCATTTGTATTTCAAACTCCTTTTTTCTCATTGCAATTTCGTGTTTTTGTTTAACGAGGCGCATGGCAGCTTGTTCTTGTTTCTCGGCCTCTTCGCGTTTTAGTTTTGCTATGAGAAAATCACATTTAAGCTGGCTAGACATTGATGATGTTGTTCGGCGTGAACTTCTCCTAGACTGCCCTTGAGGGTTAACGCCCTCACATACGGTGTCTCGGTCATCAACTGCGTCAATATAGCCTCTGGCCGCGAGCAAGAAATTATCATTGTTCTTAGTTACATCATCCAACCGTTGCTCAAGGACAGGATAAATTGAATCTGGGTTCTCCGCTTTACTGGCCAAGTCAAACAGTTCTTCAGTCTTCTGCACCAGTTTACTGAAAACATCCTTCAAATTAGAAACCAAGCGTTCATTTTCAATCCTCCTGTCATGACGATCTACGGCATCTTTGATGTCCTTATGGATGTTATGTAAATCAGATTCTAGAATAGATCTTGCATTAAAGAGTGTTTTCAATTTCTCTCGCTGTTCGGTCATGATATTGAAATGGCTAATGTGTCAATGTAGAGTAACTTTCAACCAAGTGAGTAATAAAGGGGAGAAGGCGTCTAACGTGCTTCTAAGGAACGTGAGACTAAAGAAGAAGACAGGCAAAGAAGCACGACGAAAGACGAAGAAACGGGAAACGAGATGTACGGGGCGGGAAGGACGGGCGAACGGAGCGCAACGAAATAGGAAACGGTGCGGAATTGGCGAAAACTCGGGTAGGAAACGGGCTACGCAACGGACGGGACGGAAAAGCTGAACGAGCGAAGCTCGAAGTAACGTGAAACCAGACAAACGGAACGTAAACGACAGACGGGCTCACGACGCGACGGGTAAACGGACGGATAGAACGGAAGCGTTGAGCGAGTAGTGCGCAACGAAACGGAAAGACGGGAAGGAACTGGCGGGAGACGACTAAGCAGCGAGCGGGGAGGTCAGGAAGTACTATGCTAGCAGACCACAGCAAGAAACTCAACCAAACAATCTAGCCGTAACTCCAGAACAAACTTAAGTCACACCCTAGGAAGGAGGAGAGATGCTACTGCAAGAAACAAACTAGCACAAGTCCTTATGGGGCTTAATAAATACAAATAACAAAATAATTTAAGGCAAAACAGTAGTATACTAAAAAGGATGAAAAGTGCAAGAAATTTACTAGCCGTAACTCTAGAATAAACTTAAGTCACACCCTAGCAACATTTAAACCTAAACAACCGATCAGCATACTAACAATTTTAAAAAAACAACAACAAAAGTTAAAAATTATGGATCATTTTTGTGGAAATTGGAAATGTGAGAAAACAATCTAGCCGTAACTCCAGAATAAACCTAAAGTCACACCCTAGCAACATTTAAACCTAAACAACCGATCAGCATACTAACAATTTTAAAAAAACAACAACAAAAGTTAAATATTATGGATCATTTTTGTGGAAATTGGAAATGTGAGAAAACAATCTAGCCGTAACTCCAGAATAAACTTAAAGTCACACACTAGAAGGCAAAAAGACCAAACCAACTAACAATCGCACAGTTACACGCCAACATACAGCAGCACAAATCAATATACTACAACAGGGGAGCTATTAAAAAATTAGGGTTGAAAAAGTCCAGAGACAGTCCAGCCGTAACTCTTGAATCACTAAGTCACACCCTAGAAAGCTACAAGACAGAAACAACAGACCAGCGTGAAGGCATAAACAACATAATGCAACAAAACACACTTACTTCATGACATATGACAACATGCTACATCGAAGGAACAAATTACACGGAGAAAAGCAACTCTGAATGCAAGAAAACGGAATGAGCGGATACGAAACGACAAAACGAAAATTTGGAAGAATGACGTTGATGAAAAATAAACGGAAATTGTGAATGGCGAAGTTAAGGAACGAAAAAGAAGCGGTCGGTTCGGTACAAAAACAAGATAGGAAAAATAAGATGACAATTTTTTTTGAGCCAGAGGTTGTGAGTTTATTTTTCACACCTTTCTCTGTATTGAGTTTCCCTCAAAAAACGGACCTTCAATTGAAGATAATATTTTTGACGAATTTGTCGAAATTTTACGCTTTTGTCCAATTTTTTCAAATTTTCGTCAATTTTTTTTGCAAACTCTTGATTAAGGAACGGTAATCCAGTAAACTGGACGGTTTTAAGCTTGAAAGTACGGTTTATCAATATTCGGTATTGATTTTCTAAATTTTTTGACTTGCCTCGAAATTGACCAAAATTGTTCAAATTTAAACAATTTAGCATTATGTTCTCACGATTTTTCTCATTTTTGAAGTTATTTGTTTGCTATGTAACCATAATGGACCAGTTTGTCTGAATTTCCCAACTTTCAATCAAAATATTTCGAAATCGATGTTTTTGCTCTAAAAAAGTTTCTCAGCTCCCTTCTCCAAAAAATATTCCATTTCGCTGAGACTTGTCAAGATAGTACTACCTGCTTTTTTTCAATCTGGCAGAAAAGGATTTGTGAATATCAGAACCTTTGATCAAACTCCAAACCTTGATGTTTTTCAACTATTGTTTTCCAATAGTTGAAGTGCCATCTGCTCCATTTGTATTTCAAACTCCTTTTTTCTCATTGCAATTTCGTGTTTTTGTTTAGCGAGACGCATGGCAGCTTGCTCTTGTTTCTCGGCCTCTTCGCGTTTTAGTTTTGCTATGAGAAAATCACATTTAAGCTGGCTAGACTTTGATGATGTTGTTCGGCGTGAACTTCTCCTAGACTGCCCTTGAGGGTTAACGCCCTCACATACGGTGTCTCGGTCATCAACTGAGTCAATATAGCCTCTGGCCGCGAGCAAGAAATTATTCTTGTTCTTAGTTACATCATCCAACCGTTGCTCAAGGACAGGATAAATTTAATCTGGGTTCTCCGCTTTACTGGCCAAGTCAAACAGTTCTTCAGTCTTCTGCACCAGTTTACTGAAAACATCCTTCAAATTAGAAACCAAGCGTTCATTTTCAACCCTCCTGTCATGACGATCTATGGCATCTTTTATGTCCTTATGGATGTTATGTAAATCAGATTCTAGAATAGATCTTGCATTAAAGAATGTTTTCAATTTCTCTCGCTGTTCGGTCATGATATTGAAATAGCTAATGTGTCAATGTAGAGTAACTTTCAACCAAACACGTGGAATGAGGGTTTTACCAAACCCAAATGACGACGACTTGATAATCAAGACGTTGAAGAGAAAGAAAGAAGTTACCGAGTAACAAACTACTCGGCGAAAGTGAGTAATAAAGGGGAGAAGGCGTCTAACGTGCTTCTAACCAACGTGAGACTAAACAGGAAGACAGGCAAAGAAGCACGACGAGAGACGAAGAAACGGGAAACGAGATGTACGGGGCGAGAAGGACGGGCGAACGGAGCGCAACGAAATAGGAAGCGGAGCGGAATTGGCGAAAACTCGGTTAGAAAACGGGCTACGCAACGGACGGGACGGAAAAGCTGAACGGGCGACGCTCGAAATAACGGGAAACCAGACAAACGGAACGAAAATGTCGGGCGGCGGGTTCACGACGCGACGGGTAAACGGACGGATAAAACGGAAGCGTTGAGCGAGTAGCGCGCAACGAAACGGAAAGACGGGAAAGGAACTGGCGGGAGACGACTAAGCAGCGAGCGGGGAGGTCAGGAAGTACTATGCTAGCAGACCACAGCAAGAAACTCAAACAAACAATCTAGCCGTAACTCCAGAACAAACTTAAGTCACACCCTAGGAAGGAGGACAGATGCTACTGCAAGAAACAAACTAGCACAAGTCCTTATGGGGCTTAATAAATACAAATAACAAAATAATTTAAGGCAAAACAGTAGTATACTAAAAAGATGAAAAGTGCAAGAAATTTACTAGCCGTAACTCTAATATAAACTTAAGTCAGACCCTAGCAATATTTAAACCTAAACAACCGATCAGCATACTAACAATATTAAATAAACTACAACAAAAGTTAAATATTATGGATCATTTTTGTGGAAATTGGAAAAGTGAGAAAACAGTCCAGCCGTAACTCCAGAATAATTTTAAAGTCGCACACTAGAAGGCAAAGGGACCAAACCAACTAACAATCACACAGTTACACGCCAACATACAACAGCACAAATCAATATACTACAACAGGGGAGCTATTAAAAAATTAAGGTCGAAAAAGTCCAGAGACAGTCCAGCCGTAACTCTTGAATCACTAAGTCACACCCTAGAAAGCTACAAGACAGAAACAACCGACCAGCGTGCTAGCATAAACAACATAATGCAACAAAACACACTTACTTCATGACATATGACAACATGCTACATCGAAGGAACAAATTACACGGAGAAAAGCAACTCTGAATGCAAGAAAAAAACGGAATGAGCGGATACGAGAACGAAAAACGAAAATTTGGGAGAATGACGTTGATGAAAAATAAACGGAAATTGTGAATGGCGAAGTTAAGGAACGAAAAAGAAGCGGACGGTTCGGTACAAAAACGAGATAGGAAAAAATAAGATGACAATTTTTTTTGAGCTTGCTTTTTTTCAATCTGGCAGAAAAGCATTTGTGAATATCAGAACGTTTGATCAAACTCCGAACCCTGATGTTTTTCAAACTCAAAAAATTCAACTGTGGGGGTTATTGGTGACCAGTTATCCAGAAAGTTTTGATTTGACTACAACATTCAATATCAAAAGATCAGGGGATTAGGTTACTTGCCGTCTAACTTAATCCTTAAATACTACACTGCAAAGAAAATTTAAGTTGTGGTTCTGGCTTACAATTTAAATTCGCCTCTGATCGATCGACTGATGTAGTGTCGTTTTCCCTGTGTCAATTTGTTGACCGCGAGAATCTCTGAGGAAGTGCTGCACAGCTTTGGTTGGGCTGACGACGATATCTGGTTCACCTTTAGAAAAACTCTGATCCGTCGACAAACCCTCTCGTTTCGTATGACAACACTCTGATCTGTTTAAGCGTGTCTACGTTTGATCTGACAGCAAATTTTCGGGTCAATTGTGACAATTCTCAGAAATAAATAGCATTTCGAGAAAATATACAACTTTACGACAAGTGTCGTAATTGAAATTGGATTTACTTATAATAAAGCAAGCGTTCGCTCCGCATCAGGTGAAGGCTGCCTTGAACACGAGGAAATTTTGTTGAAACAATCCATAAACTGGGACAGTCTTCCATAAAGGGACGAATACGCTTTAGCGTGCCCTGATAAACCTTCGCGGTGTCGGCTAATGGGAACGCAGAGACAAATCTTGTAATCGAATAGTTAAATTAGAAATAGTGGTTGACAACTGTGGCGATTAACACAAAATTCAGTCCCAGTTTATTACCCCAAATTACCGCACTTTTACATTCATGGTGATCACATTTAATTTTTAACTTCCTTGACTTCATACGACATCCGATCTTAACTAGCTAATTGCTCTGATAATTTACTTCACCAAATATCAATGGTCAACATATCACACATAACAATATGAAAAGTTGGGGTCAAATCTGATATAAATAGCACGCGTTAGCTCCTTGCTGCATTCACTCATTTCAGAAATAAAAAAGATGTAAATCAGCACGTGGATTGATGTACGTAAATCTTTTCATACTTTAAACAATTAACATTATAATTTCAATACTCCTCCTACCATGGTAAGTGTTTGTTCCGAGAAGGACATCACGAAAAAGTGATACTTTCGTCCTCCCCAATGCTTTTGTGAGTGTGTCTGCCGGCATGCGATTGGTAGGTGAGTAGTTTAGCTCTAATGGTCGACTTTCGACTAAATTCCGAACGAAGTGCACTTTTAATGCAAAGTGCTTTGTCTTTCCGTGTTTCATCGAATTTTTGCTAAAAACAATACAAGCTTGATTGTCTACAAAAACGTTCACTGGCTGCTGGTTTTCCAAATATATTTCTCGTAATAGGTTTACTAAATGTACTGCTTCTTTACTTGCCTCGACTAGGGCATTAAGCTCAGCTTCAGCTGTTCATGTAGATACACACGTTTGTAACTTGCTAGCCCAACTGATTGCACCTGAACTGTTATTAAGTTTAAATCAAAAGCCACTTGTACTTTTTCTATTGTCTATGTTGCCTGCCCAATCTGAGTCTGAAAATCCTGTTAACTCCAGTTTCTCACTTTTTCTAAAAACCATCTTCTTTGATTTTGTCCCTTTTAGGTAACGTAAACACCCCTTTGCAGCGTTCCAATGTCAATTTCCAGGATTTTGAACAAAAGAATTTAATAAAATAGCTGCCTATTTCTGATGAATCTAATTTTGACAGTTTCAGGCTAACATCTAATGGTGTTTCCAGTGTTTTCTATTCGCTCATGTTTAAGTTTTCTAGCAATTTTTTTACATAAACTTCTTGACTTAGCTTTATTTCGTTTTCTGTTCGCTCAATTTTTATATTTAAGAACCAACTAAGATCTCCATAACTGCTAATTTGAAACCGCTCACTAAGTTTTTTTTTTAAAATTTTCACAAAAGTTTTTCTGCAATCCTAATATCGCCATATCATCTACCCAAAGACACACTATTCCCTCAATAGCATATTCACCTTTCTTTATGAAAAGACACTCATCTTGAATAGCCGCTGTGAAAACCAATTTGCTGAGAAAAATTTTGATTGTTAAGACGCAATTTCTGCCGGACTGTTTCAATCATATAAACTTTTCCTCAACTTAAAAATTAATGGATTTCCTTGCTTGTCAAATTTCTCGAACCCCTCGGGCTGTTGCATGAAGATTTCTTCTTCGATGGCAGCGTTTAAGTATGCTGTTTTGATATCCATTTGTTTCAACTCGGTTTTTTTATATAGTGCGTAGCTTATCAGTACACGATTTTTTGAGAGGCGTGTTGTTGGTGAGTATAATTCGTTGTAATCCCGACCTCGAAAGTGGCTAAATCATTTTGCTACGAATCTTGCCTTATACCTTGTTATCTCCCCGCTAGGACCAAGCTTAAGAGCAAAGTGCCAGCGGCTACTAATGGGTTTATTTCCTCTGTTCTCTGCCAGTTCCCAAACTTTATTTTCCACTAATGAGTTGCATTCCAATTTCATTGTTTCGTACCAGTTTTTATCCCTAATTGCTTCATCAATAGACTTAGGTAGTAATTCGTTGTTGACAATTTCACCAAGAAAGGCTACCGGGTTTACATCTCTATCACTATCTGACTGAGGCTTGTTGACTATCTCCTCCTTCATTTCTTTAACTTCAATAAACATTTCGTTTTCGTTGAAGTTTACATTCCGAGATTTTCTAACGTTAAAACCCCTTTGTCATTTCGAATACCTATCAGATAAGTCTTACTATTGTCTGAAGACCCCTAAAAAATTCCTTTTTGAGAAGTTCTATCAATCTTACATCAAAAATTTTTTTCAACATGAACAAAAGCTGAACAACCAAACACTTTGATAGACTCTAAAATAGTTTTCTTCTTGTACATTGCCTCAAAAGGTGTCTTTTGAATACCTGAATGGTAACAAAAGTTTTTAACCTCACTTGCCAATATTATGTGCATATGGCCAATACTCTTTTTCTAAACCTGACTGCTCTTAAAGGCATCTAGCCATTGGGGTGATTGTCCCACAATTCCTCTCAACCTTTCCGTTTTCTTGTGGTATGTACGGTGCCGAGAACTCAAGTCTAACACCCTTTTGTATACATAATCGTTTTATGTCATTTGAGACATTTTCCCCTGCACCGTCGCAAACTAAAGTTCCTGGTTGTCCTATGTCTGCAAAGAACTGTTCAATTTTTTCAAAAGCCTCGTCCCTTGACCTAAAAAATAAAGTTTCTGATATCTGCTAAAACTATCCACAAACCCTTTTGCATACCTGTGGTCATCGACCGCTTCCGGTTGGATTGGCTCTAAAATGTCAGAATGGACAATTTCTAAGGCGTCGCTTGCTCTTGTTTCTGAGTCTTTTGGTACTGGAGGTTTCTTTGATTTATTTAGCTGACATGTTTCACAGTTTGTTAAGTTGTGCTCGCTTAGTTTTATTCGTACTGCGTGATCTTTTAGTTTGTATATGCCCTGAACATTATTATGGCCCAAACGCTTATGCCACAAACTAAGGGGATCTCCGTTTGCTAAATTGCACTGCTCTGAGGTTTCTTCGTAATCAATGTTTGTCCAGATAAACAAAATATCTCTTTTCTCAAAGGGAAAATTGTTCCGTTCTTAGTTCGTATTTCCAAAGTTCTACCAAATAAATCCTCATAGCCTGTTGATCTAAGTTTTGACACTGATACTAGATTCCTTGTGTTGTTCGGAACAAGCAACGCATTACTTATTCTTATTTTTCGCTCTGAACCATTGGAATCCAAAACCCTAATTTCAACTGTTGCTTTCCCACTAATTAAACTTTTACTGCTGTTTGCATTAGTGATGGTACCCGAATATTCCTTGTCTATATCTATGATTAATTTTCTCGTCTTTGATCATATGACTGGTAGCACCTGAGTCCAAAACTAGCTCATTTGCAAGGTTGTTTTCTGACGTTTGAAAGAAGGAAAAGATCTCTTCTTCTTCTTTTAAATTCTGCTCCTCAACTAAATATTGCTAGGCTCTCTGATTGGTTCTCCTGTTTTGACTTACAAAGTTTTTCTCAGGTTTATGCTGCTTTCTACAAAATTTAGCAATATGTCCGTGCTAAACACACTTAAACCATTTTATTGGTGAAGCTTTGGTTTGTTCATGAGTCGTTTTCTTAAGCCTACATTCTTTTTTGATATGTCCCATTTTCTGGCAATTGAAACATTTCCGTTCCTTATTAAAAAAACGCTCTCTGTTTTTGTTTTTACATTTTCTCCGTCGAAGTTTATCAGGTCTCGTTTAATTTCTTCTAGAGCTTTCTCGTCTTTGCCTTACTTCACGAGTGTTGCGAAATTTTCGGAAGCCCTTTTAAATTATTGAGACAAACATTTTTTCACTGATTCCTTCATTCGCTAGTGTTAAGTTGTATTGCATATCATCTGCTCTGGTGAGATAATCGACTATACTCTCACTTGAAGTCTTCCTAAGGCTCGTTAATTGTGCTATCAATTTATGTAGCTGAGGCCTCTCGAAACTTATGAAGCGTTTACACAATACATCCCAAGCTCTAGTGCCATCAACCTTATGTGGTCTAAGAAAAAGAACTGATGTTTTGTCTAAAGCTTGAACTAACTTGTACCAAAAAGGCTTCTTTTTCTCTTCTAATTCTTCCCGCCCCATTTCTATAGCTTGCCAGCGTTGCTCGAAGAATTATTTCTAACAGTTTGCAAATAATCTAGATAGTTGGCTTCCCCACTAAGAACTTCACCAAGTTCCAGAGAGTGCATACGAGCCTCAAACTGTTCAGCAAAATACAAGAAATCATCTTCATGCCCGCTGAATACCAATATTTCTGATTTTGAGCTCATTGTAAGGCCTTCCTTATTCTCGTTTAATTTCCGTTCGTCTTAAACTAACTCGTTTACTTTCATTGTTCCCTACCGAACCAAAGACTTATGCTGCCCAAACAAATCTGTCCTTTGTTTTTTTATGCTAGTACTGCTCTAGGTAAATATTCTTTCGTAAAAACGTTCGGGCTGTGAAAAAATCTTGTTCGGACTTAGATCAAAACTCCTTTCCTTTCTACATCGTTTTTGAATCTGTTGCCTGTTGGTGGCTTTGCTATGAGACGACGAAGCGGTGAGTCGTTATGTTTGTGTGTCAAAAAATGTTTCATAGCACCAGGTTAGCACTTGTTGTATTATGGTAGCACTTGTTAGAGAAACAAAAAAAACACTAAGCAAAAAAGAGTTTGGTCGACTTAACTAATTAGAAGTTGGTGTTCTGTTCGAGTTCTGTAATATCCTTGACAAAATCGAAAGCAGGACATTGACCTTAAGCCAGGGACCTACTGCCGCGATTAAGCACGATGAGGATACCAACACCCTCCGAGGATAATGTACTCGAACCCTAATCCTAGTCCTATTTAAGAAATGTTTTATCACCAACTTATGTCTCTTTCGACCAAACTTGTATCTTACAGAAGCACAGCACACACAATTGAAGATGAAACAGTTGTTTAAGCTGAGCTGTTCTCAGCTATACTAAGCAATCCAGGTTCCCAGACGGCTCTGCTATACAATTGATCCTCTGCGCTCCTTACTGATCCACCACAACAGCTCCACTCACTCTCGACTTCATGAGAAGAATCCACTGCTTAGCTACACACACTTAACCCTCCACTATTGAAGTCCCCCAACCACGTACACAAGCTCTCGATTCCACAGATGTAGTCCCCCAACCAGCTACACAAGCTGCTCACTCCACAAATGAAGTCCCCCAACCAGTTACACAAGCTTCCAACTCCACAATTGAAGACCCCCAACCAGCTACAGAAGCTTCTTACTCTTGCTCCTTCTGGTCTCACTTGACCACTTCTTGACTACAAGGCTTGTCTCTCCTTGTCTTCTCTGTCTTCCTCCCCAGTGATTTCAGTGACCCTCTTTTATAGCAAAGAGGCGCAGCAACAAAGTTTTTCTATTTACGGGCGGGGGAGTTGATAACCTAACTTAGAAAAGCTCTCGGCCCATAACCTGTCGGCTAATGGGAACGCAGAGACAAATCTTGTAATCGAATAGTTAAATTAGAAATAGTGGTTGACAACTGTGGCGATTAACACAAAATTCAGTCCCAATTTACTACCCCAAATTACCGCACTTTTTTATTCATGGTGATCACATTTAATTTATAACTTCCTTGACTTCTATGACATCCGATCTTAACTAGCTATTTGCTCTGATAATTTACTTCTCCAAAAGATCAAGGGTCAACATATCAAACATAACAATATGAAAAGTTGGGGACAAATCTGATATAAATAGCACGTGTTAGCTCCTTGTTGCATTCACTCATTTCATAAATAACAAAGATGTAAATCAGCACGTGGATTGAAATACGTATATCTTTTCATACTTTAAACAATTAACATTATGCTTTCAATACGCGGCACCATAATAAACGTGTAACAAACACTCCTTCGGAAGCTCAATTCAGTCAAATAATATAAAGCAACGTGTAACATCGACAAAGCAACGAATTTGTATTCGTGATAGCAACGTATTAAGATTGCGGCGAACATATCAACAAGTGGGTTTTTAGATGGCAGTTTTTGATGCTATTATGGCCGGTATTTTGTCTGATATAGAATCAGTTCAATGCCAGTCACCATTTTGTACCAATGCATCCAAAAACCCGAAAATTACTGAGCCGAATCATGTCTTATTTGATAGATCTTATGATTAGATTTACTTGAAATTATGTTATTTGCGCTTTTCCGAGCGTTGTACGTAAATTTGAACAATTTCTATGCGCATTTAAATACTCGATTCTGACATGCAGGAGTGGGAGGTTCGAATCCGCTTAAGGCGTTAAATTTGTTGTTAGAGGTGAAATGTTAATTTTTGTAAGTTCACTGCTTACTCTGGCGGTGAAAATACATAATTGTACAAAATTTGCGGTGAAAAAAAACAACTTTTCACCGCTTATCTTACATGTTTTTCCCATTTTTGTCTCGAACCGGGCTGACATTGCTAACGTTTAACAATTGTTTGAACAAGTTGTTTATACAAATGGTTCCCAGTTACACGACCTACTTAAAGATCTTGTTCCCTTACAAAATCAGTTGGCAAATGAATTCCAACAAAAAGAGTGTGTAAGCGAGTTTAATGAACATGAAAAACATTTGCAAAGACTGAACGTTATTCAAAGAGGTCTTATTTTATCTTTACCAACATTGATGTTCCAGAAGACGAATACTGGGTCCGGTTAGATATCTACCTGAGCAACTCCTTCGCCAAAATATCTCTGAGTCCAGAAGACATCTCTCTCGTTTATCCCTTGAACAGAATTGACAGAATGGCTACAATATTTTCAAATTTTATCAATTTGTGTCAACGAGACCTTATTCTTAACCTTTTAGTGTGGAAAAGATGACTACACCTTGCAGTGTAGTCAACAAACGTTTAGCTGAGAAAGATGCCGAAATTGCACAAACTGTAGGAAACAAAGGACTGAAATTCAGAGTTCGTAAGTTGTTGATCCTTGTCTCGGATAGAGATCAATATCAAGGCATTGATTCAGCCAGTGAAATACAGCCATTCGAACCCATTTCGCATATTCCATCAACACAAATAATGCAAATTGAATCAACTGCTGCTGTTCCACAAAGTAATTGGTAAAAAAAAACAGTGGGTATCAAAAGGCAAGATGATTTTCGGGCAACAGCTGATCTTAATCGAGCACGCATGGCGCAAGCGATTCCTCAGAGGGCGAATGATGATCTACTAGCAAAGCACTCAACTATGGAACATTTTCTGGGAAAGCTTGACGGTTATAACTCGAGTCCGCCACACAACAGGATAAAAAATTTTCCGTGAAAATGGTAAAAAAATCAAAAACAGTACAGAAAGAAAATCCGTCGTAAATATCAATGAACGATCTGTTAAATAGAGTCTTGAGGAACTTTGATTTTTTTGTCAATAATGTTGAATCACCACAATCAGTAATCGGTCTAACAGAGACCTGATTTTCGCATAATGACTACCTAGGGCTTTTTCAACTGAATGGTTACAAGATTATAGCCGCAACAAATATAGAAAAACGAGGTGGTGGCATAATTTTTTTTTCAAGGAAAACATTATTCTAAAGCGAACAATTAATACAACGTGGATGAATGTTTAGGAGTAGAAAAACTTTGTGACGATGAAACGTATAACGTTTCTGTTTATATTCCTCCGCGAGATAACGAAAATCAGTTTCCGAAAAAACTCGATCAGCTAATATAGTCCACTAAAAACGTCAACACAGTTTTTTGTGGAGATTTTAACATCCCTGGTGATCGATAAATTTAAACTTTTGCAAGAATCTTGCAAGAAATCTTGCAAGGGAATGCATAGTTCTTCCATTTTGCTTGCAAGATTCTTGCAAGAATTGAATCCATCTTGCAAGATTCTTGCAAGATTTTAAATCCATCTTGCAAGAATCTTGCAAGATTTTGAATCCATCTTGCAAGAATCTTGCAAGATTTTGAATTTACATTTACCTTTTTTGTCCTGGTTACCTGGCTGCTGTTTTACTGTTGGTTGAGCTGAAATAGTTAATCAAATGTCGGAAAATCTTCTGAAGTCAATTTAAAACCTGACTTTTTCGAGATTTTCCAGTATAATTTTTGTGGTTCATCCCTCCTCCTTTTTCATTCCGGGCTGGGGACCGGCAGTGGCGGAGTTACTGAAATAAGCTATAGGAGTACTGATTCAGTACGGCAAAAAAACCGCACTTACACAGTTCTCCGAAACAAACAAAACGACTAAATCAGGCAAAATAGATCAATATAAATGCAAAATAGCAAACAGAGTGTCGGAAAATTATCTCAAGTCAAGTTGAAAAACAAGACTTTTTCGAGATTTTCCACTATGATTTTTGTGGTTCATCCCTCCTCCTTTTTTATTCCGGGCTGGGGACCGGCAGTGGCGGAGTTACTGAAATAAGCTATAGGAGTACTGATTCAGTACGGCAAAAAAACCGCACTTACACAGTTCTCCGAAACAAACAAAACGACTAAATCAGGCAAAATAGATCAATATAAATGCAAAATAGCAAACAGAGTGTCGGAAAATTATCTCAAGTCAAGTTGAAAAACAAGACTTTTTCGAGATTTTCCAGTATAACTTTTGTGGTTCATTCCTCCTCCTTTTTCATTCCGGGCTGGGGACCGGCAGTGGCGGAGTTACTGAAATAAACTATAGGAGTACTGATACAGTGCCGTAAAAAAAGCCGCACTTACACAGTTCTCCAAAACAAACAAAACGACTGACACCAGATAATTCACTAAATTTAAAAATCTATCGCGAAATATATAACATTTAAAATATTCGAAAACTACCGTATGAAAACCCAACTTTTTTCCTAGGTAAGCTATAGCAAAAATTCTTTTTCTCCTACACTCTACCTACACAGGGGATACTCCATACCAGATTTGGTTCAATTTGGACAACTTCTTGGCCTAATCAAAAATAACTGTAGTTAAAATTCGTTATTCGCGAAATTCGCAAACTTCCGTATAAAAACCCAACTTTTTTCCTAGGCAAGCTATAGCAAAAACTATTTTAGATTTAGACTCTAGGTACATAGAGGATAATCCATACCAATCTTGGTTTGATTTGGACAACTCCTTGACCCGATGAAAAAGACCTAATTTTAAAATTACTTAATCAAAATTTTTCGGAAATAAAAGGAAGTTTCCGTATGAAATAGTAACTTTTTTCCTAGACCAGCTATAGCAAAAATTCTTTGTCTCCTACACTCTATCTACACAGGGGATACTCCATACCAGGTTTGGTTCAATTTGGACAACTTCTTGGCCCAATTAAAAATAACTATAGTTAAAATTCGTTATTCGCGAAATTCGCAAGCTTCCGTATAAAAACCCAACTTTTTTCCTAGGCAAGCTATAGCAAAAATTATTTTCGATTTAGACTCTAGGTACATAGAGGATACTCCATACCATGTTTGGTTTGATTTGGACAACTCCTTGACCCGATGAAAAAGACCTATTTTTAAAATTACTTAATCAAAATTATTCGGAAATAATAGGAAGTTTCCGTATGAAATGGTAACTTTTTTCCTAGACAAGCTATAGCAAAAATTCCTTTCATCCTACACTCTACCTACACAGGGGATACTCCATACCAGGTTTGGTTCAATTTGGACAACTTCTTGGCCCAATCAAAAATAACTATAGTTAAAACTCGTTATTCGCGAAATTTGCAAACTTCCGTATAAAAACCCAACTTTTTTCCTAGGCAAGCTATAGCAAATATTATTTTTGATTTAGACTCTAGGTACATAGAGGATACTCCATGCCAAGTTTGGTTTGATTTGGAAAACTCCTTGACCCGATGAAAAAGACCTATTTTTAAAATTACTTAATCAAAATTATTCGGAAATAATAGGAAGTTTCCGTATAAAAACCCAACTTTTTTCCTAGGCAAGCTATAGCAAATAATATTTTCGATTTAGACTCTAGGTACATAGAGAATACTCCATAACAAGTTTGGTTTGATTTGGACAACTCCTTGACCCGATGAAGAAGAGCTATTTTTAAAATTACTTAATCAAATTTATTCGGAAATAATAGGAAGTATCCCTATGAAATAGTAACTTTTTTCCTAGAAAATCTATTGCAAAAATTGTTTTTCTCCTACACTCTACCTACACAGGGGATAGTCCATACCAGGTTTGGTTTGATTTGGACATTTCCTTGACCCGATAAAAAAGACCTATTTTTAAAATTCAATGATCGCAATTTCTTCGAAATAATCGCAAATTTCCGTATGGAAACCCAACTTTTTTTCTAGGCCAGCTATAGCAAAAATTCTTTTTATTTTAGCCTCTACAAATAAATACCAAGTTACTCCATACCAAGTTTGGTCAATTTGGACAACTTTAGGACCTAATCAAAAAGACCTATTCTTAAAATTCCTTATTTGAAATAATCGCCAATTTCCTTATGACAGCCTAACTTTTTTCCTAGACAAGCTATAGCAATAATTTGTTTTGTTTTAGACTCTAAATAAACAGGGGATACTCTATACTGGGTTGGGTTCCGTTTCAACAACTTTTTGACCAGATGAAAAATTTTATATTTAAACTTCTATTTGAAAACTAAAGAACTGCCGCTCAGAAAACTAGTGAAACTAAAGAGTTTTCACAAAAAAATAGAACATATATATAAAACAGCAT